>NW_010166010.1:643-3662 GCF_000695765.1 Mesitornis unicolor | reverse complement strand
GTACGCGGAGACCACCACGGCGCACGCCACGCTGACCGGGCTGCACTACTACCACCAGGACTGGTTCCACGCCGCCGCCTACGTCACCGTGCCCCCGCTGCGCCTCGACACCAACACCTCCGCCTACCTCATGAGCCTGCTGGCCAAGTGAGACCCCCCCTACACCCGCCTCGGACCCACCCCGCGCCCCCTCCTCGGCTTCACGTGGCCGTCTGCCCCAGCGTCCCCATCCTTGAGCATCCCCGTCTTCGGGTACCCACATCCCTTGGGCATCCCCATCCTTGGGTACCCCCATGCTTTGGGTATCCCCATCCTTGAGTATCTTCATCCTTGGGGATCTTCATCCTTGGGTATCTCCATCCCTTGGGTATTCCAGTCCCTTGGGTACCCCCATCCTTGGGTGTCCCCATCCCTGGGTACCCACATCACTGGATATCTTCATCCCTTGGTATCCATCCCTCGGTTCCATCCCTTGGGTATCCCCATCCTTGGGTGTCCCCATCCTTTTACACTCCCATCCCTTGGGTACCCCCATCCTTGAGTATCCTCACACTTTGGGTATCCTCATCCCTTGGCTATCCCCATCCCTTGGGTGTCCCCGTCCCCGGGTATCCCCATCATTGGGTACCCCCATCATTGGGTAGCTTCATCCTTGGATATCCCCATGTTTGGGTACCCCCATCCCTCGGTTCCATCCCTTGGGCATCCCCATCCTTTGGGTGTCCCCATCCTTGGGTGTCCCCATCCTTGGGTATCTCCATCCTTGGTTGTCCCCATCCTTGGGTACCCCCGTCCTTGGGTATCTCCATCCCTTGGGTATCCTCCCTCACACTTTGGGTATCTCCATCCCTTGGGTATCTCAGTCCCTTGGGTACCCCCATCCTTGAGTATTTTCATCCTTGGGTATCCCCATCTTTGGGTACCTCCATTCCTTGGTTCCATCCCTTGGGCATCCCCATCCTTTGGATGTCCCCATCCTTGGGTATCCCCATCCTTGGGTATCCTCACACTTTTGGTATCCCCATCCTTGGGTGTCCCTATCCTTGGGTATCTCCATCCTTGGGTTCCCCAATCCCTTGGGTGTCCCCATCCTTGAGCATCCCCATCTTTGGGTACTCCCGTCCTTTGGGTACCCTCATCCCTTGGTTCCATCCCTTGGGCATCGCCATCCTTGGGTACCCCCATGCTTTGGGTATCCCCATCCATGAGTATCCCCATCCTTGAGTCTCTTCATCCTTGGTTATCTCCATCCTTGGGTATCCTTACACTTTGGGTATCCTCATCCCTTGGCTATCTCCTTCCCTTGAGTATCCCCATCTTTGGGTACCCACATCCCTTGGTTCCATCCTTTGGGTATCCCCATCTTTGTGTGTCCCCGTCCTTGGGTGTCCTCATCCTTGAGTATCTTCATTCTTGGGTACCCCCATCCTTCGGGTGTCCCCATCCTTGGGTGTCCCCATCCCTGGGTACCCACATCACTGGGTATCTTCATCCTTGGGTATCCCCATTTTTGGGTCCCCCCTTCCCTCGGTCCCATCCCTTGGCCATCCCCATCCTTGGGTACCCCCATCCTTGGGTATCTCCATCCCTTGGGTATCCTCCCTCACACTTTGGGTATCTCCATCCCTTGGGTCCCCCCATCCCTGGGTACCCCCATCCTTGAGAATCTTCATCCTTGGGCATCCGCATCTTTGGGTACCCCCATTCCTTGGTTCCATACCTTGGGCATCCTTATCCTTGGGTATCCTCACACTTTGGGTATCCCTATCCTTGGGTATCTCCATCCCGTGGGCATCCTCATCCTTGGTTGTCCCCATCCTTGGTTGTCCTCATCCTTGAGTATCCTCACACTTTGGGTATCCTCATCCCTTGGCTGTCCCCTTCCCTTGGGTGTCCCCATCCCTGGGTATCCCCATCATTGGGTATCTTCATCCTTGGGGATCTTCATCCTTGAGCATCCCTGTCTTTGGGTACCCCCATCCCTTGGTTCCATCCTTTGGGTATCCCCATCCTTCAGCATCCCCATTTTTGGGTACCCCCATCCCTTGGTTCCATCCTTTGGGTGTCCCCGTCCTTGGGTACCCCTGTCCTTGGGTAGCCCCATCCTTGGGTATCTCCATCTCTTGGGTATCCTCCCTCGCACTTTGGGTATCTCCATCCCTTGGGTATCCCAGTCCCTTGGGTACCCCCATCCTTGGGTATCTTCATCCTTTGGGTGTCCCCATCCCTGGGTACCCCCATCCTTGAGAATCTTCATCCTTGGGCGTCCCCATCTTTGGGTACCCCCATCCCTTGGTTCCATCCTTTGGGTGTCCCCGTCCTTGGGTACCCCTGTCCTTGGGTAGCCCCATCCTTGGGTATCCCCATCCTTGGGTGTCCCCATCCTTTGGCACTCCCATCCCTTGGGTATCCCCATCCTTGAGCATCCCCATCTTTGGGTACCCCCATCCCTTGGTTCCATTCCTTGGGCATCCTTATCCTTGGGTATTCTCACACTTTGGGTATCCCCATCCCTTGGGTATCCCCATCCTTGGGTACCCCCCTCCTTGGGTATCCCCATCCCCTGGGTGCCCCCATCCTTGGGCATCCTCATCCTTGGGTACCCCCATCCTTGGGTATCCCCACCCTTGGGCATCCCCACAGTTTGGGTATCCCCATCCCTTGGTATCCCCATCCTTGGGTACCCCCATCCTTGGGTGAACCCCCCCAACACCCCATGTCCCCAGCACTGGGTGCTCTGGGTGCTGAGCACCCCAAATGTGGTGCTCCCTTTGGGTTTCAATCTGTGGGTGCTGAGCACCTGGGTGCTGGGCATCCTGGGTACCCCACTATATGGGTGCTCCATTCCCTGGGTGCTGGGGCCCTTGGGCACCCCATTGCATGGGTGCTTCATTCCTTCGGTGCTGAGCTCCCCAGGCACCCCAGTCCCGTGCACCCCACTCCCTGGGCACCTTGGTCCCTGTGCACCCCACTCCCTGGGTGCCCCCATCCTGTGCACCCCCATCCCTGGGCGCCCAAT
>NW_010166010.1:0-202 GCF_000695765.1 Mesitornis unicolor | reverse complement strand
CCCCCATTTCCCAAACACCCCAATCCCCAGGCAGCCTGGGTCCCTGGGTACCCTAATCCCTGGGTACCCCAATCCCTGTATACCCCAATTCCTGGGTACCCCAATGCCTGGGTGCTGCCAATCCTGGGCACCCCACTCCCTGGGTACCTCACTCCTGGGGTACCCTAATGCCTGAGTGCTGATGTCCCTGTGCACCCCACTC
>NW_010166009.1:0-12032 GCF_000695765.1 Mesitornis unicolor | reverse complement strand
AAGTGAGGAGTGGGGCAATTTAGGAAGACGTGGTTTCATTGCATATGTTATCTGTTGGAAAGATTGTCATTTGGTGACTCTGTAGAAGATGTTCTATCAGTTTATGGATCCAAAATGCCTTTCCAGTAATCCTGGAAATGCTGCTGATCTCTCACATACCAGTAGATGTCCCCTTTCACAGGACTGAGAGGAGTGCAAAATCAGCAAAATGTGGAATTTCACGCTGTAAGCTGTGCAAAATTTGTCTGTGCCAACCTTATTAGATTCTAAACATCAAAGTTCTGTGAAATACGGATTTTTGCATAGCTTTGCTCTCTTTTTAGCATATATTATTTTTTTTTCTTTTTTAGGTGATGAAGGCGATAACTTCTATGTTGTTGATCAAGGAGAAATGGATGTAAGCATTATTGGTAGTTTATTAATAGACTTTTTTATCCCTAGCAGAAGAGTAGTCTGATATTTGTAGGCCTCTTCTACAGGTGCTTCATTTAGCAGCTTTTCTCATAGTAAGTTCTTACTTGTAGAAGCTTTGGAGCCTCTTTGCTCCTTAACAGCTCATTCTGCCTGCACGGACCATGAGTTGTGATGAGCTTCAGAATGAATGATTTGGACACCAGCAGAATACTGATGCTTTACAAGTGCGAGGTGGAGTCTGGCTGAGGTGTGGGACAGGCTTTCAGAGTGACCAGGCTTATTTTCCACTCCAACCCATCCATAGCTTTCTCTGGCAGAGAGTTTGTTGAGATTTTATTTCCTGTTGAAGGGTCTCAGCAGTCTACATGTGTAATCTCTGTGCATGTGATGTAGAAGAAAGTCCCTTATCGATGAAAGTAGAAATTGTGACTGAGACAGGGGTTGGCTGTGAAGTGCTGAGACCCTGAAATGGTCAAATCTGTACAGATGTGAGAATTTCCCTTTACTATAAAGAAAATTACAGGGTAGCAGGAGCTCTGTGTTGTCTCTGAGCAGCTCACAGGACACCGCAGGCCTTGGCTTACCACTGTGCGCTGCCTTTCAGGTTTATGTGAACAACGAGTGGGCGACCAGCGTTGGCGAGGGTGGAAGCTTTGGAGAACTTGCCCTTATATATGGAACTCCCCGCGCTGCAACCGTCAAAGCGAAGACGAACGTGAAGTTGTGGGGCATTGACAGAGATAGCTATCGAAGGATCCTGATGGCAAGTATTTGTCTAGCTGACGTGGTACCTGTGTGCTAACCTGGAATTATGCTTTTGGTTTTACTGTTCACTCAACCCACACTGGTCATTTGACCTTCTTTCTACTCCTGATGGAGTTATTTATTCAAAATCCCGTGATCTCTTGTTATCAGGAGTCTGATCACTCAGCATCTGTCTGTCAGGCACGAGGCAAGAGGGAATCTTGCATTCATGAACAAAACACTACCAACACAGTATTAAACTGGACTAAAAATGTGATACTTACTGGTTAACTTGTCACATACTTTGATTCTGCTCTGCATTTAGCTTGCTATTTGCAAGTAGTGTGTGCGAACAGCAGTTGTAACTACCTGGAGCAGGTGCTGTGAGTTTTGGCAAAGTGATACAGTTAGAATGCATTTAAGAAACATTTAAAAAGTATTTTATGAAGGTTGCTGAACTCTGAAATATTACTGAAATAGTTAAATTTGAAAACACTTAATCTTGTGGGTTTGGGCTCTGTGAGACAATGTCGTATGTCTGGTTAAATTCATTTGTGTCTTGAGCTTTATCTGAAGCCTCATGGAAGACATGAAGTAGAAAGCAAACTTACTTTGTGTGCTTTTTTTTTGGTAGGGGAGTACTTTGAGAAAGAGAAAGATGTATGAGGAATTCCTTAGTAAAGTATCTATATTGGGTAAGTGAAGATTTTTGTTCTGAAGTGGAATAAATTGCCATGTTGTAATAAAGCTGTTACCCAGCATTATTGCAGTTACAGGCTACTGTGGTAATCTGTTAAACCTGACTGCAAAGCCTGTACTGCTTTTTTGCATCATTCCCAAATAATTCTAATTCGGGTCTTGATATTTGATGCACAAATGTAGCCAGAAATAGGTTGACTTCTGTATAAAAACAGAGCAAAAAGTATAATTTGTGCCTTTGAAATATACTTTGTTAATGAGCTATTAACTCTACAGAATCTCTGGACAAGTGGGAGCGTCTCACTGTAGCTGATGCGTTGGAACCGGTACAGTTTGAGGATGGACAAAAGATTGTGGTCCAGGGAGAGCCAGGAGATGAGTTCTTCATTATCTTGGAGGTAAGGTCAAAATTAAAAGCTCAGAACTTTACTATTTTTTTTTATTAACATGGTTTATTCTGCCCCAGAGTAGATACTTGTAGAGCATTCCTAAAGAAATATAATCTTGCTGGACATGCAGAAACTTATATTTAGTTTAGCTATTTTTACAAGTAGTACTTTCAGGAAAAAAGTAACAAGTTCCTGAGTGAAACCAGTCTGTCTTTTTCAGAAGAGTAGAGCCCTGGCCTAGATAGCCAGTAATGTCTTACTAGTGGTGTCATTGTCTGTCTGGGTTGTTTTTTGAGGGTTTTTTTTTGCTAGTTATGCTGTAATATTGTTAGTGTTAAGAGGAAAAACAGGGAAGAGCTCAGTACTGTGGATAAAAAATGTCTTGGGTATTTATGTGCTTAGGAGGGAGGACCAGCTGTTTTTATAGAGCAGGCTGGTGAACTATGCAAGGACTGTGAAGTATTTTTTTTAAAGACTGAGACATCATGGCAGTTATTTCTGCAAGGCAGCTGATTTCTTGAGGAATTCAGTGTTTCAAGGGATGCTGGCAATTCCAATTGTTCCATTGCTGTGATTTATTAAAGGGCACAGCCGCAGTGTTACAGCGTCGATCAGAAAATGAAGAATTTGTTGAAGTGGGCAGACTGGCACCTTCTGACTATTTTGGTGAGTTACTTAGTGACAACTGTCATTACGCACACCACTGTCACCATTCTATCTGCGCTGTGTGGATGACAGTGCTGGGATGGATTTGCTTAATTGCTGTTTTGACTAACTCTTGTGGTTTCATTCAGTGTCAGGTGAGTACCAGAGTCAGTCAGCATTTGGGTGTGTGTGCATGTCACAGAAACGTGATCGTTCTCGAATACTTCAATTTAAAAGGGGCCTGGTGGTTATTTGGTTTGACCTCCCTGCTCTGAGCAGAGTTAACTTTGAAATTGCATCATGTTGTGTCCAGTCGAGTCTCTTGTGTCTCCAGGGATGGAGAACCCAAACCTCTCCGGGAAATTTCTTTCATCATTTAACCTGCCTTGTGAAGAATTTTTTTTCTTTATACCTAACAAGAATTTCCTGTTCTGCAGCTTGTTGCTTTCTCTCTGCCTTTCCCTGTGCAGAGAGCAGTCTCCTTCTGTCTTTATAATCACTAATTATGTAGCTGAAGGCAGCAATAAGATTCCCTCTGTAGCCTTCTTTTCTCCAGGTCAGACTAACCCAGCTCTTCCAGGGTACATCCTGTGCTGCAGTCCCCTGGCCATCTGGATGGCACTGCTGGACTTGCTCTGCTTCATCAGCACTGGGGACCCCAGAACTGTGTGGTCCTCTGGATGTAGTCTCCCAAGCACAGATCAGGGTCTTTTCTTCTGTTCAGGGTGTCCTTACTCAGCTCAAAGTTATGTGGTATGTAAGCCGCTTTGACTTGAAAAAGCTTGTGTGCTGGCAAAGAAAAAGGCTGAGATCCTGTTATAAATACATAACTTATGAAGACTTTGAAATAATCTTCACATGGAACTAATACTTGTCTAGTGCACGTTGATTTATTTTGGACCACAGATAAGGACTGGACGTGTATGCTCACAGAGCATTCTTGGAGTATAATGTAACAGTGTATGACAAGATATTCCTGGCGGCCTAATTTTGGGTTCAGAAGAAAAGTGGCCTGCAGTTCTGAAACAAAGCGAGCAACCTGTTCACAATTTAATGTTTAAATACTTCCTTCTCTCTCAAAAATAAACCCAACAAAACACAACAGCAAAACCTAAAAAATCCAACCCACCCTTATTTTTTTTTATCTGATGTTTATGGTGGGTTCTCTCTCCTCATTACTTCTAAGCCAGAGCTATTTGCTTGTCTGTTCAGTGTTTCAGCTTTGTAGATGTTGTAATCAACAAATACCTGTTGCAAGGCCTGCAGTGGGATGTACTCGAGTGCACCGACAGCACTGGAGCTGACCAAAGGTCTGCTTAGCTCAGCATCTGCCACTAGATGTTTGTTCTGCATTTATCTGTTCTATGTGTGTTGTTTCAGTCTCTTCTAATACTTCCCTTGATGTGTTCACTTGAGTTTCCCACTCGTAAACTAAACATCATCTCCACTGCTGTGTTCAGGTGCTGTTGCAGACCTCTGTCCCTCAGGGCTTTAACTCTCCCCTAGAACCTACTTGTTCTTTTGCAAGGCTGTGTTTTGGAGGCTGCTGTGTTCAAAAGTTGTAATTGGACACAGAGGAAAAGTTTCTCTCATTTCTTTTGAACATCCCTTCTGATAATGCAGGCAGATTTATTCTCTGAGGAGCACCAAGCTCTTTCCTCAGTCCTGAACGTGGAGAAAACCAGCCCAGCTGCTTAAAAACAAACCAACCCAAAAGCTAATGCAGTGGTTTCTTTCATGCTTGTTGCTAGGAATGTTAGGGGTAGCTGTTGTCACCAGTGGAAGCAAGGGCTTGTGGAAAAACCTGATTTCCAAATACGTCATTTAGCAGTTGTAATGAGTAGTTGAAACAGAGTTTTTGGCATCTTTGTGCATAACTTACATGAAATGAGAATCCAATGGTGCTTCAAAATACTCATCTTCCACAGCCCCGTGGCAAAGTCAAGCTCTTGATTCTGGCAAGCTGTGGGTCAAAGGATTTTGTCTTGTGCATTGCTTTTTACTTCAATGCCATTCTCTTGTTGTCCTGAGTTTCCTAGAAATACCAGAATTGAACAGTAGCATACCTTACATATTAGGACAATAACTACTTGTTGACCTGGAAATGTATGTGGTTCATTGAAACACGACCTTTTCTCAAGTAGAAACCGTGTAGAAAATTCTTTAAGCCTTCTTCAGAGAAACCTGAATGTGGACAAGCTTTTTAATTAAAAAATCATCAGGTTAGGTTGGTTTGGTTGGGTGTTCTTTTAAACTGCCTTCATGGTTCCTTCTATGTATTTTGTACATCCTGTGCTGTATTTCAAACTGCTGCAGGCATGAACAGAAGGCAATTCAGGTTCAGAACAAAGTATCTATGTAGTTACAACAGGTTTAATGCCTTCAGCTCCTTTGCACGTTGATTTTAACACTGTTCCCATTTTCCTGTTGCCCTAGGTGAAATAGCTCTGTTGATGAACCGTCCCCGTGCTGCCACAGTTGTTGCTCGTGGCCTGTTGAAATGTGTAAAGCTTGACCGACCCCGATTTGAACGTGTCCTGGGTCCGTGCTCGGATATTCTCAAGCGAAACATCCAGCAGTACAACAGTTTTGTATCGCTGTCTGTCTGAAACCTTCCTCCGTATCCGAACGTGCTTCACGAATGCAGACTGCTTTATTACCCTTGTGCAGAGCCACATTGCCACCGGCATTTGCAGCTTCCTGTCTGTTTAAAAAAAAAAACAAAAAAAAAGGAAAAAAATTTTAAAAAAAAAATTGCTAATCATGGCACTGTTTTTAATTTAGAGCATATTAGTTCTGTGCTCTCTGTCCCATTGAATTAATAGAAAAAGTTTTATGGAGACGTTTGCTCTTATGGCTTCTCTCTGTGCAACAGTGTCCAACTCAGGCAAACGCAGCCTTGCTTCAGCGAGGGAGAGACCTCCTGCCGCCATGCCAATTGCCATAGAGTAAAGAGGTGACAGCAGAGAGGGGAAAGAACGTTTTGTAAAGGTGTTTCTCAAGTGGCTGGACGGATTTTTAAGGCTATGGTCATAATCTGCTGTATTTCTTTTTAAATGAGAACTGCCCTTGTAATTGAGCTTCTTGGGGCTTGGGGTTTTCTTTTTTTTATTTTTACTTTTCTGGGTACTGTAATCCTGGGTTCAATCATGAGGCATCAGCTGCTAAGAAAGCCACAGTTGGAATTTAACAGTATAATTGTTCCTGTGTCTGCTGGTTTAAGATTGCTTAATTATGTTTTTGTCAAGTGTAAATCAAAGCTTTCAAGGTTAATAGTTCTGGTGAACTACTGCAGTCCTCACTTAATTTGCTGACTTGCCGCAACTGATTTTCTTCCTTGTCCTTTC
This sequence comes from Mesitornis unicolor, assembly GCF_000695765.1. Lineage (NCBI taxonomy): Eukaryota > Metazoa > Chordata > Aves > Mesitornithiformes > Mesitornithidae > Mesitornis > Mesitornis unicolor. Next base: position 5,794 of record NW_010166009.1, on the reverse strand, counting down.
TTCAGTGATAGGTTTGCTGTTTCAAACTCTTCCTGCTCAAAGTGGCAAGAACCAAATGTTACATGAAATGCCTGACTTTGGTCTCTAGTCCATAGGTTGGTGTAAGAATGGTGCAGCTCTTCAGCTGTTAGTAATGTTTGAGTAGATTGGTGTAGAAATTGGAAGCAAACATTTTCTTTTCCTGTGACTCTGGCTTGCTTTGTATTCCTCAGTTGACTTTTAAATGATCATCAGTTCAGGTGACCCTTGGTGACCAGGGAAAACAAATGTTGAGTATTTATGGCCAGCATCAGTTGTGAGTGGCAAGGTTGCTGGTCTGTGTCGATGCCATTACTCTTGGTAGAAAACGTGAGGCAGAAAAAGCGAATGTTTTAACTTTCCTGCTCAGTTATTTTAAGTTTTTAAATCGGTCAATTCATTATTTTTTAAAATGGCTAATTATGAACCTAGTCTAAATACAAGAGGTACATTCTCTTTTCTTGCTTATGGAATTTACAGGACGCATATTTCATACTCTTTTTTTTCTTTTTTTTTTTCCAAGTTCATTATGTTGCGGAGTCTTAAATGTATTTCAGTATTTACCAGCTTTGTGTTCCATTATTCTGTGCACACCGATACTTCCCAAAAGTTTTTACTGAATTCCACGGTTCAATAATGGTAGGCAATTTTTAAGGTTTCCTTTAAACTGTAATTTATATAAAGTAGCGTAGGTTTGTATTTGGGAGTGACAGCAAGCAGTTTTTGCATTTGTTGTGCAACTACTTCTAATGATGAAGCCCTCCCTTTATTTCCTTTCTGAGGTGATATGGATCCAAACTCACCAGACTTTTATCTCGGGCCTGTAGGTAATCAGAAAGAGTCTGCTAATTGATGAGGGTATCAAGCCCTTACAGAAGGGCTATTCAGGGTATTTATGAACCTGAAATCCCAGTAATGGGATTAAAATGCTTGAGGTTTGAGTTCTCTGTTCAGAAGATGTTGAGTAGAGGATTTCTGCCAGAGTCCTTAAGGAGCAAGCAAATCACAGAATCATGTCGGGAGTTGGAAGGGACCTGAAAGCTCATCTGGTCCAACCAGAGCAGTCACACAGGAACCAGGTGGGTTTGAATGTCTCCAGAGAAGGAGCCCACAGCCTCTCTGGGCAGCCTGGGCCAGGCTCTGTCTCCTGTGCTCCAGCTTGCTCCCATTTCCCCTTGCCCTATCATTGGGCATCACTGAGAAGAGCCTGGCTCCATCCTGGCACTCTCCGTATTTATAAATGTTAACGAGGGCACCCCTCAGTCTCCTCTGCTCCAAGCTCAAGAGCCCCAGCTCCCTCAGCCGCTCCTCAGCAGGAGATGCTCCACTCCCTCCAGCATCTTTGTGGCCCTGCTGGACTCTTTCAAGCAGTTCCTGTCCTTCTTGAACTGAGGGGCCCCGTTTTCTTCAGTTTTGACTCTATCCAGGTTTTTTCTTCATATATGTTTTGTGTTACTTTAAAGCACCAAAAACTGTGTAAACTAGTTAGAGCTCCACAAAAAAATAATGCACATTTTTTTTATATAAGGCTTTCTAATCAAGTTTCACTACTGCATCTTTTTAGCTTGCTGTTTACTCCCTTTTGTAGTTTTACCTACAAGATTTTAAGATAAATCAGCTAAGTCTGAGTTAAATATTAATCACAGTTATAGCTTTACCTTTGTGTGCAATTTAAATATGTTTGAAACCACAATTGGCATAGTTTTGCCTTAGCTAACATTCAGGGCTTTAGAAGTAATCTTTTGCTAGTCCACCTTTAGCGAATTTATGAAGTCTATTGCCCTAGAAAGCTATAGTCAACCAGAGGACCATTTTTGTATTGTTACCTGACTATATAAGTCTGATTTACTGTATGTGCTAATATATTATATTATATTCCTTTTGTTATAGATTGTCCTAATGGCAGGTAAAGCAATAAAACGATTTAAATTCTTAAATGCAATCAGTCTCTTTACTTTTTCCCTTTTCACAGAATATCAGGAGTTGGAAGGGACCTGGAAAGCTCCCCCAGTGCAACCCCTGCCAGAGCAGGATCACCAGAGCAGTCACACAGGAACACGGCCAGGGCTTTGGGTGTCTCCACACAAGGAGACTCCACAACCTCTCTGGGCAGCCTGGGCCATGCTCCATAACCCTCACCAAAGTTTGGCCTCATCTTCAGCTTGAGCCTCCTGTGCTCCAGCTTGGGACCATTGCCCCTTGTCTTGGCATTGGCCATCCCAGAGCAGAGCCTGGCTCCTTCCTCCTGACACTGCCCTTTCCAAATGGATCCCCAGGAATGAGGGCACCCCTCAGTCTCCTCTGCTCCAAGCTCAAGAGCCCCAGCTCCCTCAGCCGCTCCTCAGCAGGAGATGCTCCACTCCCTCCATCATTACAGCTCTGTGCTGGACTCCTTCAAGCAATTCCTGTCCTTCTTGAACTGAGGGGCCATTCCTATATCGTTTTCCTTTGAGGACACATGATTAATGAGGTCATAGAAACATTTTTGGTTACTTCATCCTGCCCTGCCTTTCCTCCATCTCCTTGATCAAAAATACAGGCAAAAACCATTTTATTACCTAAAGTGAAACTTTAAAGCTTCCACTTTCAACCGTACAACTTTACTTTTAAACTTATCTTCTGTTGCCGTGTTCTTCCTGTTCAAGCAGCCAACAGTCCCCATTCCATGATGTGACAAATTTGGGGCTTGTCACGTGCGGTAAGTGCACAAAAAAATCACCGGTAGAGGGAGATACAACTTTGGGAATCCAGCGTCCTGTGTGGAAATAACTGCTGCACCCTGCGTACCGAGCGTGAGTTAAATCCTTTTATTTCCATCTGTTCTCTGTTCACAAGAGTAAAAAGGCCTGTAAGCCCCAAAGTGTCGAGAATTCGGTTTGATGGAGACTAAAACCTTGCTTTTGTGAAAGCTGGAAATGAAGGGATGTGGCTAAATCACAATAAAGGAGCATGGTGGGGGGTTGTTTGGGGTTTTTTGGGTTGGTTGTGTGAGGTTTTTTGTTCACCTTTGTGCCTTCAAAATATTGGAGGAATCTCTTTGCCTCCTTCCCTTTAGATTGGCAAAAATCTCAGCCCATGAGAAACAGAGGCAGTGGTAAGGGCAGCAGCTTCCTGAGAACCCAAAAACTGCCTGGCTCCGCCTGTGCTGTGGTGTTGGGATTCTCCTTGGAAAGCTCTGCAGAGCTGTACATGGTTTTTGTTTAACTTGCACATTAGTTTAGAATGAGCTTCTAGTAGATCGGTTGTGTTTGGGGTTTTTTTTTTCCCCTTAACGATGATAAATTATCAACAAAGTTCTCCACTGCTTTCCCTAGGCTGCCAAAAAGCTCAGAGCAATCGTTCTTGAGTAGTGAAAGGAAAAAGCTATTAAAGAGAGCTTCAGTAACCAAGTTATCCTTAAGCCTTGTCACTGGGAGGCAAGGGAAAAATACACTTACACTACGGTAACTCCGTCCTCATGCTTCTCCAGTCTCCAGTTCCTATTGCATCTCCCCAGAATGCAGAGATGGGGGTGAGTGGAGGAGATACCCTTTCTATTTTCAGGGAATTTTGACAGCTTAAGTGATTTTAAAGGTATGAGAAGATGACCTGAGAGAGATTCCCCCCCCCCTCCACTTTGGGAAAATGTTTTCACCAGAAGTGGGTGGCTGCTTGACTTGTAAATACAGTTCTGTGCCCTGAGCAGTTTGCTGACCCAACTTGTCTTGTCTCAGCATCACGTACTGCCCTTGAGAAGTAACATTGCTCTTTTCTCAAATACAGAGTCTTGATTACAGAACAGAGACTTAATAAGAGAGGAAAAAGGCCTTGGCATCTCTTTATTCAAGCCTCATCCTTGGATCTGCTTTGTGTCCTTCCCTGGCAAGACCGAGACCCCACACAGGTTGAGCAAACCAATGGCCGTGTGTTCCCCCGCCCTCCCAAGGGCACGACCAAGCACAGCACAAGAGATCGCTGCTTTTCCACCAGGAGCTGGTATTTGGGGTGGAAAAGGCTGCTGCAGTCAGCCCACAACTTACCAGCGCACTGGGCAAGCCCAGGAGCTTTGGTTGAGTACCCAGTGTAGAGCCCAGGGCGATTCTTGAAGATCCACAGAGTTTCCCCTCTCAGTCTCGCAAGCGTTTGCGGTTGGAAGTTACCAGATATTAAAGCTTTCCACTTGCCTTGCAGGGTTATCCTCACCTCTGAGCATGAGTTCAGGATTAAGTGGCCACCTTCGCTCTGTCGGACGCGGGAGCCTGGGCCTGCGCGGTGTCGTTGGCCACCACCGTGGCTTCTCCATACGTGTCTATGCATTTCCTGACGGCTTTCAGGACGAGCTGTAACCGTCTGTCCAAAGCCAAGAGATGGGGCTCGGTGAGCACTGGTGCCAGGCGGTCCTGCAGGAGGGATTCCCTCATCACGTCGCTGAGCCGATACTCGGGCTCAGCCAAGAGCTGGAGTCGTAATAACGTCGTTTTCTTTATTCTGGAAAAAAAACCCCAAAATACAGACATTTTAATGCAAATTTCTTGCTGCATCCTAGCCAGAACCAGCTCTCTGAGCCCCTTGGTAGCAGGGGAGCGAAGGAGGGCAGAGATGGATGAAAATACTTGACAAGCTTTGGAACAAAAGCTTCCCCTTTCGGAAGGGAGTGAAAACTTTTGCAGAAACCTCTGCTTTTTCCTTTATTTTTCCAGGCTGCAGAGTATTTGTACTGCAGATTGGTGTTATCGCAGAGAAAAACATGACAGAAACTCTCAGTAATGGGTGTTTTTCTTCTGAGTCAGAGATGACCCGGATCCCAGTTTACTGCAGGGTGGTGACATGTTCCCAAGGATGACATTTATGGGGTGGGGGCAGAGGAGGAGGTAAAACGAAGGGACATGAATGAGAAAAAAAACCTCTAACAAAACTGAGGGAAAAGAGGGAATATTTCCTGGAACTGACTTAACTGTGACTTTCCACCTTAAGAGGCACTGAGGTTTAAATATTATTCCCCTTTGACAGAAAGTGAGATGAAAAGCTACAATCTGGGAATGAAACTCAGTATTCTGAAATCATTTGTTTAATCCCTAGCGAAAGTGTTTTGACTTCAGTGTCTCTAATCCTGAAATTAATGGGTGCTTTTAATTATTGCTCTTTAAATTTTGGAAACAAAGTAGTTCATGTTCGTCGAGCCATCCCTATTTAGCCGAAGCCAGAATTTTCAGATGGAAAAAGGCGTAGTCAGAAACGTTTTAAGCCGCTCCAAAATTTGCCTTTGTATTCTTGTTATTTACCCAGGGCATCGATTGGGAATGGTCATCTGGCTCTCTGTGACTCCAATGGGACATGTGCTGTTTGGAGGGCAGGTGAAAAGAGAAGGAGATGAAAGGTTTTGTTGCTGCTGCAGCTGCTGAATTGCACCCGGTGCCGGTACCGCTCTGGAGCAGCCCATGGAGGTGCTTATTTTTGGTCAGTGATGCCTCTTAGCATTGCACAAGGGAAGGAGAAAGGTGCTGCCTGGCCCAGGGGTGGGTGGCTTGAGCTGTGGCTTGCCCTGGCTGCCCATTGCCAGCTGTGCATTAATATCCCTATTTAAAAATACATATAAAAATCAATTAAGCAAGTGCTAAGCCTGGTGATGAGACTTTAAATCGCTGCTGGAGCAATGCAGTGAGGTTCTCAGGGAAAGCTTGGTAGAGAGCAGATGTGAACCGCAGCAAAGGAGAGTGCGTGTGGCCTCCTCCTAGGGAAGGGGTGGCTGAGGAGCTGCTGCGGGTAAACACCAGCTGTGTTTGCTCTGTCTGAGCAG
>NW_010166008.1:0-3073 GCF_000695765.1 Mesitornis unicolor | reverse complement strand
AGCTCAGTCTCTTTTAAGTGACTGAACTTGAAACTCCAGTCATTTCTATGAACTCCAGTCATTTCCTTGGCGTGGGTTTTTCCACTAAAACTGTCATGGTTTAGGGCTGGGCCGGCCACTAAATCCTGGACAGACACTCTCTGTTAACCCATTTACTTATGAAATTGTCCTTATCTCAACCCACGAGTTTTCTCACTTTTACTCTTCCGGTTCTCTCCCCCATCCCACTGTGGGGAAAGTGAGCGAGCGGCTGTGTGGTACTTAGTTTGTAGCTGGGGCTAATCCATGACAGGAGCCTTACTGCTTCAAATGTATCTGCAGAATTTTTAATCATAAAAAAAATCAAAGACATGAAGGTGAATATCATCTTTACCTTTTACAAACCTAATTTTCAAAGGGATCTTGTTTCAGTTGTGAAAAAGAAATGCTGTGTGTGTAATCAGTATATATTGACCAGTATTGTAGCTTTTCACTAAAGTAATGGAAACAGCTGCTGTAAATATTTTTACACCTGATTCCAAATGGTGCTTTCATAAGCAAAATGACAAATACAGCTTAGAATTTCACCTTCTGTGTGGTTCATTCATGACTGCATAGAAAAAAATTGCAATAATCTGTTTTCAGCATAATAAAATTGTATAGCCTACCCACAACCATTAAAAGTCCAGAAGCTGCTGTCATTTGCATCATTATAAACACAACAGCAGTGTGAAACCCATGGATGATTAGTATCAATATTAACATTTTCATTGCACTTCTGCAGGGCCTGGAATCTTTAAGATTTCTGTTACAGTATATTTTTTCATACTGAAAATGCCAAGAATGCTGAACAATTTGTTTTGTGTAAATATTCAAAGCAAGTTAACCTAGAATTTAGCTGTTGTCAAGAGATCTGATATCAAGGATGTAGTCAGACATGATAATGAGGAGGGATAATAATCTAATATCTGCACCTTGAAGCATTTTCTTATTTCTGAACAGTGTCTGGGAAGAGGCAAAGTACTATAACAGGGTTCTGTACTTGTTCTGCACATCCCTGTGGCAATATATCCTGCATGTTCTCTCCTTTTCCTAATGAACTTATGGCCACTTTTTATTCTATCTGGCATCAAAATCCAACTCAGAGTGAAGAACAAAGACAAATACCCCAGAAGACAGTAGATACAAGTTTAGTCAACAGCCTTTATAAAAGCCTTTTGAGTCATTCCTGTGCTTTTCACCTTTTTTTTTTTCACCAGATTGCAAACTCTGTATTTAAAGAGAGATGCATTTGACACTACCAGAATTTACTGGAAGTCTTTATCAATAAAGATCAATGACCTGAAACCTGTCAGATGTTAAAAAACAAAAAAGAAGCATTTGGAAAAAAAGACATCAACATTACAAAAATGCATTGATCTATTTTACTCCCTCAACATAAAATACATACTTTTATAAACAACAGATTTACTAAAACACTTGCTCAAAAAGGGAAACTTCTCGCCACCATTTCTTTTCAGCCATAATCCCAATATACCTGTTTTAATAGAAGCTAGATATCAAAGCTGCATTACTTCTATGATCAATGGATCTTACTGTCATATATGTTATATATGAAGCCCATCCTGAACTTCTCACTCACAGGGAAATTTACATGGGAGCTTGATACAAATAAAAGTCGCAGGATCAGGAGCTTTTAAAATTCTAACTTACTATAAATATGCAGAAATTTCCATTATATTTTTTCCCTACTCCTTACCTAACTTAGACCAAAAGCTACTATACAAAAAAATAAAAAAAGAAATTAGATATGAAGTACAGCTAATAAATATGTAGTGATTATATATGGTCTAACAATTAAATCAATGGTAACAAAAACTCTTAAAATGAAAACTGCACTTCATAAATCCACTTAAAGTAATGGAAATCTATGGACCATATGTTATTAGACTTATAAGAAACAATGTAGAAATCTACGCACAAGCAAAATGCTTTAGGAGACCAGTCACCATCGCAATTCTACAGCTGTAAGTAACATCAAGCAAATATCACAGCTGTAGGTTTGTTATTAGAAGTGGTCCAATTACACATGTACAAAGATAGTCAAGAAGATGTGATATCGTAACATTTAATGAAATACCCTATTGAGATTTTGAAGCTGAGAATAGTGGAATTGTTTCTCTGCATTTTATTACGCAGCTCTTCATTCCTCCTACAGGGTATGAAAGCCTTTCATTTCATTACCACGGAATAAGATACCATGGAATGGTGCAAGTAAGCCTATATACTTTTTAAGTTATCAAATAAATATTTCTGCTATGACTACCATGAGTTTAAGGATTAATTCCAACAAACAATCTCATACCCAGTGAATAAATTCTGAAACACTCACCATGATTCCAGTGAGTAAACAGACTCCTTTCCCACAGTATGTATTAGGTACCATGTCACCATATCCAATGGATTATTGAAATCAACCACATTGCTCCAAGGAAGTTGCTCATAACATCCTGCTGATCATGGTATCTGAAAAGAAAAAGAAAACAATTTATTTATAGTGAAAAGTTCTGATAGATTTTTTGTGCTGACAGAAAGAAATCTCACTACCTGGTGGATCGAACTTGACTAACAGCCAAATGCTCACCCAGCAAGTAGAATCCCAGGTTGATCTAAACTAGTGGAACCAGTAAAAGTTGCTCTAAAATCTGGAGCTAAACCAGTAAGGCAAAAACAGTACCCTATTAAGCAGGAAACTAGAAAGGGGCTGGAAGAATTGATAACAAAATTTCTGAAATATGGATTGTGGGTAGAGTGTGAGCCAGAACATAATACCCCAATATTGGAAAATAAGACCCAAATATTGCCAGTAAAAAAAAAAACAAAATGGCAAGGAATATAGATTAGTCCAAGGTTTGAGAGCTGTGAATCAGATTGTTCAAGATAGTCACCCAATAGTGGCTAATCCATATACCTTGCTGACTTCTTTGAAGGAAAAGCATAAGTGGTTTACTGTATTTGATCTCAAGGATGCTTTGTTCTACATACCTCTAGACAAAGATAGCAAGGCGATATTTGCCTTTGAGTGGGAAAGCCC
>NW_010166007.1:70686-78203 GCF_000695765.1 Mesitornis unicolor | reverse complement strand
AAAACCCCTCACAGAAAAACCCAATACAACATCTGTATGTCATATTACAGCAAAACAATTTCATTATGTCGGTACTTATAAGTATATAATCTGGAGGTTTTTTCCACTGAATAAATAAACTCTTCTTATATTGCAGGTGTTTCTTGCTTTGCTTTTCATCTTAAGATGTTAGTGTTCACAAAAAAATTATTAGCACTTACCTTTTTTTCCATTACACTCGCTATTTTTTTCTCCTAATGTTTGCTACAATAATTTGGCCTATTTTATCTTAGTAGCTAAAATTTTTGCAGATAGTTTTATTAGCATAAAATATCAATTTGTGATGGTATTATATACATGCACTAAGATATGAAAACACTTTAAGCCATATATGCCGATTTTTTTCATTCCACTTCTTGGAATATGCAAAAACCACAGGTATTATACCGTCAGATGGATAAAAAAATTACTCAGTTTTCACACTGTCTTTTAACAACGGAACTTCGTACCAGAATGTATGTACCAAATAAGCTGAGTTTTTTGCTGGAATTGTGATACAGATACGGAGTGGGAGGGTTCATTGTCACAGTGTACTGAGCTATTTCTGCATTTTGGATTTATGACATAAAAAGGAAAAATTATCTGTTTGGATGCAGATTTCCTATTTTTCAATATCCTGCATGCATTTTAACTATATGCAATATTCAACAAGTTATCTTTTGCATCATATCTTCCATTCTGCACTAGTAAAACCAAGTCTATTTCAAGTTCTTAAAAAAACCCTGGTGTTGTCTCCTGTCATCTGAACTCTAGCACTTCTGACAACAGCCACCTGGTTTTTCTGTACTTCAGGAGAATAAAATGATCAGCTGCAAAAGCCCTGGAGGTGATCTGTCTCTCTCTTCCCTCTTGCCACCCTACAGTTACCCTGATTTCTAGGAACACTGAAACAGGCATCTCAAACTAAACAGGAGACAGGAACTAGGGGGAGGGCAGAAATCCTCACTGATAATTCAAACATCGGAGAATTAGAGAATGAAATTGCTAAAATTGGAAACTGTGTTTTATAGACAGCAAGCAGACTTCTTAAACCAAAGTCGGTTGTACATCTCACTAAGAGATGTCTCGCTTTAAGCACAGCTTCGTCTTGGCATTATTACTGATTACATTTTTCTATAATAAGCTTGTCTGGCTCTGATCTCATATTTGCATTTAATTTCTACCTCTTGGAATCCTTCTTTCCAACTTCTGTCATTGAATAGGACATGAGGAATTGCTGAGCTCCAATGTAAAATATACTACAGAATCAGACTGTCACTGAACAAATCAGATAATTTCTATGTAACTCTTCCGTGTGAAGGTAATCTAATGCTGTTATATATTACACTCAGTGGATATACAGAATTTCTTACTGTTTGAACAGTGTTTTTATATGAAGAAGCTTAAGTGAACATTTAATAGATCTACCAATCACATCATCCCGTGTTCAGGGTTTGCTGTTGCTTTGGCCTTTTCTTATAGCAGTTGCCCTCTCTGCAATATACGTGTTAGGCTCGTTTTATACTGAAATTGAGTGTAGGTGACTTTTGTCTACTTTCTGTTCTCACTAAGGAGTTTCATGATCCAGATTGCATGATAATATGACAAATTCTGTGGCTGTGTGGTTTTTCTAGACAGACAGTATTTGGGGATGAGTTAATAGTATTTATTCTCTCAACCTGTATGTTTCTTTCCACTAATAATTTGGTAAAAATGACTATGACACGACCTACAGCATCACGAAACAAAAGCAGGGAATGGAGCAAACCTTGCTTGTTTTTTTTCCCTACTCTTGGTATGAAAAATAATCCTGCCTATGCTAATGGCCCCCTCTTGTATCTTTTAGAGATGTTTTCTCTTTTTTTTGTTTCTTTTTAAACCAGAAATTATATCTAGGATTTACTGTGCAAGAAAGAAAACACCTGCCAGGAGACAGAATTTTACAGACTCAGGAGCATCATTTCTATGTTGTGTCTCACAATAACAGCACCTGTTTAACACAGTGAGAGCAGAATATATGGCTGTGAAAACTGAAGTCTGATATGGTAGCTGTGATAATGATTTAGTCTGGCAGGCTTGAGACTATCTCAGCTGTCATCATGCAGATGAGATGCTTATAGGAATCCAAAGAGGTCTGGATGCTTGCAGTGCCATGTATACAGAACAAGGGTACCCATCTACTCGCTCATGACCATAACCTGCAACTCTTCCATCTGTGTTCTCAAGCATATTCACTGAATCATAACTAATGCGGTTCAAATTCGTGTGTGTACCCACCTGTTTGCTCTTTTCTCCTCTGGAACAATCTCTCTTATATCCCATCACCTAGGGAATCCCGAAAGGGGCCATAGCTTCCTTCACTTGCTGTGGGGCTTTGGGCTTCAGTCTGGCAAAGGGATTGCGTGGGAGGTGGTGCTGGGGATAGAAATGTGTGCAGCTCACACCAGGTGAGCTGTGGTGCCATAAATTATGATGAGTTGATACTGTGAAGGATTATTTTTAACCACTCTTTTTTCCCAATCCATAGTTGGTTATGGTCGTTTCATTTAAAAATGAAAATCTTAGATTTGAGGCAAGCTTACATTTAGAGCAGTACAATATCTCTGTCTTCTACAGAGAAATTGATTCACTGTTACTTTTGTAAGGTTTTTATATTTTGCCCTTTATTGTGTCTTGCAAGGTCTCAGCTAAACCACTAACATGCATCAGCACTTTTACTCTGAAAAATTTCCTTTCACCTTCTCATTATCTTTATGGACATATATTATCGATGCTGTACTGTATTTTAAATTTTATATTGACATTAATTAAGGTTGGCATTGGCATGTAATTAATAAACTTTAAGATAAAACAAGGAACTTACTCAATAGGTGGATTTCCTCAAACACATTTTCTGTTTGATTCCCTGTGTTTTCCAATATCTTGAGCAAAATCACTCCTGCTGATTACACTCACTACTATCTAGCATACTTTCTTAAAAATTCAGGCATTTACTCTCTGGTAAAATTGTACTGGCTTTTATAGCTTCACTGGTTAAACGGTTTCCTTTCCTGGTTAGCTTTTCTTGAAATCAAAATGACAGTTTTCCATAGCTTTTATGCAATCATGAATTGTTGGGAGACAGATTTTCTGCTTGTTTACACAGGATAAGCAAGACTGGACTTGGAAATAAAAACAGAAGGATCTGGTTTATCATCCTCATAATGTGTTGTTGAGTGTGCAAAATCCAACTCTTTCTAAGGGGAAACCGAGCACTGCCTCGCTGGTTGGTAGCTGGTTAAGGCGTCCCGATACATCCCCTTGCTCATCATCTCGGCATGAGTAGAAGTTGAGAGAAAAACAGAGCAGTGGAGGCAATTCCTTCAGTGCTTTAATAAAAGAAAGATTAGCCACAAAAGAGTATGTGGCTTTGAGTGAATTATTTAATGTATTTGAGCCAAGACATCTTTGTGCTTGTTACCTGGGTCTAAGTGGGGAATTGGCTTAATGATAAAAGGACAGAGACAGAGCTGAAATAATGTGGATAAGGGGACAAGGGACTTGTGTGTGGAAAACTTTACTTAAAATCAATCCCCCCTTCCCCTCAGAATTAGAACGATGGTAGAAAATTCATTAAAAACTGTTAAATATGAGGGCAGTGCCACTGACTGAGTCTCTGAACCACTGACAGCTGTTACTGCATGCCTGTTCTCAGATTCTTCCCTATGCAATTATTGGAAACAGGAGTACCACGTCTTTGCTCTGACCTGATTTGACTGTTCCCATATTACATTACCCATGGGATAGCTGCTCATCAACAATAGCAGGGTCCAGGAAGGAATTTTCCTGTAAAAGCCTGTCACTAAGGCCATATAAGATTTTATACATTATTCACAGCTTAAGTGAAAAGGAAGTTCTGCTAAGGCTAAGTTATTACAAGTTAGTAGAGGGATTAACACAAATCTGAGTGAGATCCAGCGCAGCAGGACTGGTAAAAATCTGCTCTTAGGAGTAACAAATATACCAAATGGTTGGTTAACCCCAGACTGTGGCAGACAGGGGATAGTGGACTGACTTATCTTCACTTGGTAAAGTGGGAAAGACCTTGAGACCAAGCACATGAGGATAATTTTTGCCTTCCTCTCAGTGACTTACTTGGACCAATGAGTTTGGGGACTGTAGGATAGTTTTGTTCACGTAGCTGACAACACACTACTTCACTTACCTGTTTCTCTTCTTTCCCCTCAGAATTACGGATTGGAGACTGAAAACCTGAGAACTCTGTCTCACAAGCTGAATGCCTCAGCCAAAAATCTTCAGAACTTTATAACGGGTAGAAGGAGGAGTGGCCATTATGACGGCAGGGCCTCCAGACGACTGCCAAATGATTTTCTTACCTCTGTAGTTGACCTGATTGGTGCTGCCAAGAATTTACTAGCCTGGCTGGACAGGTAATTTACTATTTTTTCCTTGATCCTTTATGCATGAGAATAATTCTTTGGGTTGTTTTGTATTTTTTCTTTCTTTTTCTCTTGTACCCTTTTATTCTGCTATTAAAATGGCAGTTCCTGAATTCTAGCTCTAAATTTTTCATATTTCTCAAATATTGGTGGCACAATGTAGTCAGGAGGGTGTTAAAGTTTTCTTTGGTTACTTTTTCAGATTCTTTTCAGCCTGATGGTATTTTGTGCAAAATGAATACTTCTATTCCAAGTTGACACCACACTGCCACACATGGTAACATCATCTGTAATTTCAGAAAGAAGGGTGAGGAAGAAAAGATTGTGGAGTTTGAACTGTCCGTCAGCCATCAAAAAAACCACAAAAAAGATGGAGTTGAGCAAATCTATTAAGAATATTCAAAATAAATTATAGTACTTTCCTAGCTTGAACATTTTTCTTATAAGCATTTTTATCAAGAGTAAGATGGATGTATTAAATACAATTGTGGTGTTGGTTAATGTTCAGCAATCAACCACTGGTGTTTGTTTCATTTACTAATTGAGAATTTGATTAAAAGTATCTCTCTGAATAAACGTAGTTAGAATTTTGACTGTGGAAAGACAGAAACCAAAACATAAAATAGCATCAGAACATTTATGTTCCATTTCTCTTGTTTGTTATCTTAAATCTGAGTGCTCTCAAATGTATAATTGGCACCTTAGAAATCACAGAGAGAGTGAATCACCCTCCTTTACAGGATTTGTATAATCCTGGTGACATCTTCCTAACCTAATGCCAGCAGTCGTATTCTCTTGGGCTATGACCTTGTCAGTTCTTGTAAATTCAAATGGGGTCAGATTCAGCTAGAATCTAGAGAGCATAAAGAAAATCCAAGTATGCAGGAAGCTGTTAGTCACTAAGTAAGCATTACTGCGCTCGCTGAATTAAGTTGCTAACTGATGCTGAAGTGTGATGGCGTACTAGAAATGCTGCCTTTTTAATGAGCCATACAAAGGAAATCCGGAATATTTACAATTATTTGGAAGCTCCACTTTCCACAAGAACGATAGCTTCTGATGTCCTGGCCAAAATCCAGTTTATATCTTTCTTGCCTACATGGTTTCTTGTTCCAAAGGCATATTTTATCAAAGTTGTGTAACTTGCTGCTGGAGATTGTCAAGATTATGTTTCATATTTTTGTGATGTAGAACTAATCTCTATATTATGCATATCTCCTTATACTGTAAATGGGAGTAATAATCTTTAATGCTGTATAAACCTATCCCCTTTGTCACAGGTCTCCATTTGTCAGCGTGACAGAATACTCACTGCTGAAAAACAACATTGTTCAACTGTGCCTGGAACTAACAACCATTGTGCAACAGGTAGGAGTGGTTATTGTCTGCTCTGAGTCCTCTTCATGCTGTTGCTTAAAAATTGCAATAGTAAAAAACATTGCTAAGATTTTACTTCACCAGAAAATTTGTTTTAGCATTACCTCTCTATTCTTTGTATAGTCTCTTTCTCTGGGAGTGATGGGAAGATTTCTGGACTTCAGTTATCCTCATATCCCTGGATAGATTGAAGGACAGTATGAATTTAAAAATAATCCACTTTGCTTTTGAGTAGGCAATTTCTTGTTAGGTTATCTACCACCATGTGAGCATTAAACAAAAGAATAAAGCCACAGTGGGAAACAGCTTAACTACTGCTAACAGTTTATTACAGGTTAAAATATGAATTATCAAAAATCTTTTGGGTATAAGTTCTTACAATGAATACAAATATATCCAGACCCTGTACTGTGACTTCTTTACTTAAAGGAGAGCCAGTTACATGAAAGCTGTTTCGTAATTAACATGAAATATTCATAACATTAAACTAACCACATATGGAACAAATAAGGATAGTAGTATTATCATCGCTGACATTCATGGCATAATTGTAATACAGTACAGTCCACAGGTACAAAGAATTAATTTATCTGGTCTGTAGTACTACATAGTAAACAAATAATAACAGTCTCTGACAGTGTCTGCCCCGAGGTGACACACAGGGACAGGAAGACTGGAAATGGACTGGGCAGTGGACAGAGAGACTGAGTGGAAATTAGTTTTACGAATATTTACATTGAGCTTCTCCTCTTGTGAGTGGATAAAAATGTTGACGAGACTAAACAGTGTTATTGGAATACGTTAGAGAATAAGCAGGGCTGTCCTAGAGTGAAGCACAAGAGAAAGATGAAAGTAATGTAGGAGGGAAAGCAAGAAGAAAGCTTTGCTAAAGCTGCAGTTTTGTAAGCACATTAAACTGGCCCTGCCACCAATACACAGGAATATGAGTCTTTGTATTTTGTGCTATTAGCCTTCATTTGTAATATCAGCTCTATTCCTTTAAGAAATTTTGTCCTTTATGCATTTTCGCAGTGGAAAAAAAAAGATCCTTTTTCTCTTTTCCTGGTTTAAAAATTCCTATGTAGGCATTTAATTATTAATGTATCTTTATTAATCTTTCTCTTACAAGGTGTTTATAGCACTAGGCTATTTTTGATTTACAGACTAAGCAAAATGAACTTCATTGCAGCATAAAAAGTTTGGGTTCTGATTCCACCCTTCAGCTGATATTGCACTTTCTTTGTGTGAGTTTGATTTTTCCCTGTGGTCTAGGTGAAAATGCTCTAATTTTGAATTGCTGTCTTCATTTCTGTCATTCATTTCACTGCTTTTGGCAGATGAAATTCAGTTCTCCTCTGCCAGCAGTAGTTTGGTTCGTTATTTTTTTAATTCTTCAACTCTACTCTCAAAGCTCTCCTCCTTTTGGCGACTTAAAAACAGTCTATCTTTTAGCATAAACGCTGAGACTTTCTGAGATGGAAAATGTTTAGTTAGTTCTTCAGGTCAGTTACAAAGCAAGTTCTTTTCCTTATGTTATTGTCAAAACTGGGTTGTTTGATAGTCATCTGTTAAGATCTTTTTACAGTATATTAAACTTAGCAGTAGAAAGAGTAGATAAAACAAATTCATTAATAGGGAGACGGTTTCACTGTTACTAAATCTGAGAAAAATTGGTCTTAATGT
>NW_010166007.1:64104-70655 GCF_000695765.1 Mesitornis unicolor | reverse complement strand
CAGGAATGTCTCACCTAAAGCAGAATTGCATTCTGAACTGTAGGCTAAAATATGAATCGAAAGGCATAAGTAATAGAAACCTAGATTTGAGACCCATTCAGATACTCCTTGTTTTATGAATGATATAAATTTTAGATATCCAATTTAGTCAGTGTGAAAGTAGCAGTCAAGGCTACAAATTTGGCACATTAAGTGAGGAATGTCTTCAACCTGAAGATTTGTGCAAAATTAACATGCTTTGTGTGCATAACTTATAGCTGCCGCTCAAGGTGAACTTCCTTCTAAATAGGGGGCATTACTATGTAACCTTGGCTTAATGTAGACACTGCTTATGAATGTTCTTGCTAGGATGTACTTCATTTATGAGTGACGTACTCTTAGAGCTAATAAGGAAGCAGTTTTTTTAGCTTTTAGGTAATATTCTTTCTCTGAGTGTGATGAGATCTTAATCTGAAATTTAAACCAAACATGTACTGCAATATTGGGTATTATTATTTACAATCCATTTAAATGCTACGATGAATAACCAGCCACCTGTTTATCTATAAACAATATCCTGTCATACGGGTTATAAGAACATTATTCTTTATTCTCTTCTTTTAGAGAAGTGTTATACTTGTCCGTTTATGCTTGGTAATGTACTTTATCCTACTCAGTTTTCTTATCCCTCACTATTTCACCTTCACTAAAATCAGTAGGAAAACTAGAAAAGAATAGCATTATGCAGAAAGGTGCAGAAACATCCTGACTTGGAGGTGCCAAAAAAAAAATTAAGCATGCTAGATTAGAGTATTGCAAATGTCTGAGCTCTTTGTTGGCTTCATTTTGAAGTACAACTCTAGCTTCAAGGTAGACTAGCTCACATTTTTTTCCTCTGAAAATGAATCCACCAGACTAATTTAACTGAATTTGGATTTGATCATGCTATAGTGTCAAGGCTACTCTGCGGGAAAGATAACTGGAATAACTGGGGAAGAACTGGTTTGCAATTTTGTTCATAAAATGGAGCTATTGATTAATTTTTCCTTGAGTAGAAAGAGTTCACTAGTTCTAATAGGAGTTGGTTTGCTGTTTTTTTTTCCCTGGTTATGCCAAAGATGTTTAAATCTGTGATAGATACTTTTGATAAATGCATTAAACTGCTTGAACAAACACTCTCTAAACAAAAAGTTTGCCTGTGTCTTACCAAAGAATGTCAGCACAACTCAAGCTAGTTTTCTACCAACAAAAGTCAAACAAAATTTGCTTGTTCTCCCATTTAATGTTAATTAACTTAGCTGAGGTAAATTCAGAGACCATGCCACAGATTTTTATCCTATTTTCAGTCAAACACTTTGTGTATAGGATGAAGCATATTTTTTTAAAGCAATCTAGTTCATACTGTAACTCTTAGAAATTCTTGTTTCTTAGTAGTTGCCAGTACCTGGTCTAACTTTTAAATTCGCTCTCCTCTGAGCTGGTGGTTGGACTAGATAACCTCCAGAGGAACCTTCCACCCAAATTATTCTGTGATTCAGCAACTACCTTGAAAAACGTGGTGTTATTTTCAGGTTGAAGTTTGCAGACTTCAGCTTTCAGCTCCTCAATCTTATTTTGCTTGCATTTTCTAAAGAACATTTTGTTATCAAACATCTGTTCACTGTTTTCTAAATATAGATTGTGATCAAGTCTTTACCTTAATTAAACCAAGTAACGTAAGTTACTTTAGTGTATTTACCAGTGTATATTTGCCTAATTTCAGAGCAATCTTGTTCTTTTTAATGTGTGAATTCCAGAAGTGTTTGATTTTATGTATGCAAACATATTTTTAAATATAATTTTGTCATATCCACTGTTCAAAGACTGCAGTAGGTCTTTACTGCAGTGTTATATTGGGAAATGACATTCAACTGGCAAACAAAGCAAGGTTTTAAGTTCTCTTCCAAGCTGCTCCTTTGTAGGGTCCCTGTTTCTTTTCAGTAGCTGACTTAGCTCATGCTGTTTTATTGTACTAAGTTAATGAACAAAATATTTTACATGTATTAATATTTTTATGTTAGTTAACTGTCCTCAGAACTTATCATAGAACATTTTTATGGTATCTGCAAATTTCAGTAGTCCTTGCATTTTTTTGTTTCGGAATTATAAACTAAACTATGAATACAGTGTGGGTGAGCACAAGTCCTACCGACCTTTTCTCTTTATGAATATTCTAAAGATGCTGTTTTACTTTATCAGAATTGTGAAGATGTACTGTACCTTTGAAAGGCAGGATGTTCTGGATAGTAGGAAATACTGCTGCTGTGACTATTTTTGTAATTCCTGTATTTTACCATTTTGCAGAGGGGAAATAGTAATTTTTTTGAAGTTTTTCAAACTCTAAAAAAACACATTTTTAACACGTCATCTTGCGTATGGAGGATGTAGAAAGAATATCACTATAACTGTTATTTATTTTCTGAGAAAACCAGATCAGAGTCCTATAAATGTTAGTCCTGGAGGATTTTTAAAATTAGATCCCTAGTGCATTGCTATGTTTCAGAGAAAAATAAATCAGAAGAATATTGTGACCTACATATGTTAATATTTTAGTAAAATATTGCAAGTGCTTTTAACCTCTCAGTTTGTCTGATGTACTTAAAATTAAAAAAAAGTCAATACACATCTATTTTGGAAGGAATCCCAAAGCCATTAACATTTTTAATGCTAATGTAATCTTGAATGTGCAACATAAGTATCGCTAACATTAATTCTGGTCTATGAAACAGTAAAATTTCAGTTTTACTGTACATAAGTCCTCTATTTTTTGACCTGAAGTAATTAAGTTTGTTAGAATGAAGCTCATATTTTATTTCTAGCACAGAAATTAAAGGAATAATTTTAAAAGGAGCATTAGCTCTGAAGTCAGGCTGTAAGCCCTGCTGTGATCGTTTTGTTCTCTTGGTACTTGGAGGGTTAAAAGGAGACGGTGGATGCACTGTTTGAAGCATGTAAAACTTGTAGGAAAAACTGCCTTGGGCATTGCCTACCAAACTGACTAATTGAATTCTTTCTTTGTGCTGTAGAAAATAACAGTATGAATACAGAAGAAACATCAAAGGGATACTTGACCATGAAATGCTAATATAAATTCTTCTCTGTGTTCCTTGTGCTCACAATCTTTTGATTTTAATTTTCTTGTTCTGTAACAATATTCTTTAAATTGTATTCACTTAGAAATTATTTTCTCTGCAAAGGTGCCAATCCTCCAAAATAAACATGACCCTTAGAGTTCAGGGTGTGACAATTGCCAGTTCTCCAGGCCTGTACCCAGGGCTGAGTGGTTCAAATTGACTCAAGCTGCTTTGGAGCTCTCTCAGATGCACTGAGGGACAAGGTCCTCAAAGCAGCACCCAAGGGAGAAGGTTTGAGAGCTGGACATGGCCTCAGTGGATGGGACACGGCCTCAGTGGATGGGACATAGCCAAGGATTTGAGCTGCTGGACAAGAGGAGCCAGTTAGCTGCTATTTCTCTCATAAAGAGTACCATAGCTGAAGTTGGTCATACAGCTAACCTAGGGGCAAATGGGATGAGGATGTTGAAATTATTTCATGGGAAGTTTAAAGCAATTAGTTGTTATTACTAACATGTTAAGATCCAGGAAAAAGTCTTAAGTTACTTGAGGGGATCTTTTAAGTATATCAGTAAGTTACTTGAAAAAAGATGAATGAACAAGACTGTTTATTTACTTGTCATATTCTCATCCTTAAAAATATGTCCTGAAATACTGCATTGTAGAAAGCTTTTTTCCAATGTGATACAGCATTTTGGAGTAGTATTTAGCAATTTCTCATCATATTTTTTCTGACATTAACCCTTAATTCACTTAAGTGTCAATAATCAGTGCCAGTATGGCATTATAAACCAGATCGCTGTGATAAACGAGGCCCCTGGCGAGAGGAGGACCACACCCTGCCGGGCCCTCAGTGTGTTTTGTGGCGGGATCTTCATTCCCGCCCTCACAGGGCTCTGGGACTCCCGCCAGCCAGAGGGTCTGGTGTCTCCCCGAACACAGAGATATACTGGGATAGCTCAGAAATATTTTCTCCTCAGATTTTGTTACAGAAAAGCATCTCTTTGATGGCAGGTAGGTGTCACAGACCAATGTTTGCTGTGTAGGAGTGTGGTGGGCTGCCTGCCTCAGGACAGCGGTGGAAGGTCTTGAGGCTTTTGGGAGAAGGAGCCTTGCTGTGGGGGCTGTGGAAGGCCTCAGAGGTGACCAAGTCTTGGGGACGTATTCTAATCTCTGCCTGGCAAGCTTGAGTTTTCTGTACTTTCCTTTTAGTTTTATGTTTTAGTAAAATATAGCTTTAGAGCCTGTGTAATGATTTGGAGAAGGGTGGGGTAGAGCTGCCTCAGTCTGCTTGGGTTCTCTCCTGTATGAAACGGTTAAAAACTATTTTGCCGCAACTGTGTCTTCCTGTAAGAGGACTGTACTGAGAAAATCTTCAAAACATTAAATAGCAGTAGAGGCAGTAGATCTCTTTTAGGAATTTGTATGCTTTGTTTTGTGACAAACAAGTAATATTCTAGCCACTGTAATATCTCTAAATCAAAACATGAGTTAAGTGAGTAATGACTCTTATCTTAGGTAGTAATAAGCGCCTTGAAGCAAAAGATGGAGCGAATCAAACTGACAGTGTAGACACACCACGTTTAATTTCTTTGGCATTGTACTTGTCAAAATATTTTCTGTTTACTCTTCCTTCCCATGCTTTATAATAACACAATCTACCTAGTGATGCCTCTGACACAACTGTCTGCACCCCACACAACTTGCAGAATAGCTGCCAAACATACATTGCTTTGGCTTAAGTCAAGCAGAATCTCTTGCTCTGTGCAACCATTGAATTTCTGACATGCCGGATTAATTATATGCATTTACTTTTTTCTCACTGTCATGAATCTGTACCCTCTGCCTTACATTTGTATTGTTGCTAGTATTGAGGAAGAAGATCCTTGAGGTTAACCAGCAAGAGAAGTCAAGTTTCCTAAAAGTGTAAAATAACCTTTTAGACGTAACAAAACTCAAGAGATCATTTGTCTTTCCAGGTACATCTGTAAGAGATAGTTATCAGCATAAAGCATTCTCTTCTTTCTTAAAATGAAATTAAAATAATGTGCATTAATTGTTTTTGTTTTATTTTACCACAGGATTGCACAGTGTATGAAACAGAAAATAAAATTCTTCATGTGGTAAGTAGTCTAAGTCTTTTTCTTTGGTATTCTCTAATCCTACCCCATCCAATGAAATGATTTTTTTAAAAATAAAAGCCACTATAGGAAAATTAAATTTGTTACTATTTAGCACAACTTCTGATGAATACTATCAATTGCTAAAAGTTAAAGTTCTTATAAATAAAATCAGATAGTTACAAAGTTAAAATTTACTTCAAGACCAGTAAAAGATACCAGCTTATGTGTTTTGTGATCCCCTGAAACTGACAGTGCAAGTCAACTGTGCCTCCTACCAGCCAATTTAATGACTGCCCTAACACTGTAGATTTCACACTCCAAAATGTCCCTTTTTTTAATTAATGAAAAGAAATACAGACTCTACCCAAACAATATTAATAAAATATTTTTTTACCTAAGATATTCTTTCCAGTTTCTCTGAAGATTGGAAGCTTACAGAAAATGGTGTCATTCATTTAAGAACCCTTCCTACCAAGCCTTTTTACTCTTTTCTAAACTGGAAGTATTTCAAATTTAAGGCTTAAGAAGCAGCTTTGTTCTGCTATTCCCTAACTTATGCCTGTTTATTTTAGCAGGCAAGGCCAGATACTCCCTCTTGCTTTCCCTTTCCACACAGTTCCCTGGAGTAATGTTTTCTGTATATCTACAGTTAATTACAAATATGTAATTATTGCTCTTAGATTGCTTCAGAAGCTTTGCAATACTCTTAGTAGTGTAATACTCTTACTGGGATTGCTGATGTGGAATTCCAGCAATGGATCCATCAAACTTGGTGCATTTCTAGCTGCACTTGGTTGTTAGACTGAGCACTTTGTGCCATCAGCACTCAGAAATTCTAATGATGAAGGGGAATGGAAATAGAAACTTATGCAAAGTTATTGATTAGATATTGGCCTTTAAGTTCCAATACTTCATATTTTCCTAGTAAAACAAGTATTTTCCACTGAAAACTTGTACTGACACTGAGATAGAGTTAAAACCTATCTGAAATCTCAAAGGATTTACAAGTTCAGATAAGCTTTTGACAACTCTAACCAAGTGCCTGACTCCATTTTTAAATTTTTTTTTAAAACCTTTTACACATACTTTGCTTCCAGCGGGGATTAAAATTTGTTGTAAAACATTGATGTGCTGTTAAATTCAGAAAGCATGCAGTGACTTTTAGAAAAAAGCTTACTGTTGCAAACCTGATTTTCAAAAGAACTTTTAAAAGCACCTGAAATCTTCTGGGATTTGGAGTGTGTGTATATATATATATATGCACACACATACATATACACATCTTTTAATCCACATCTCTCACTGCATATGACTTGTAGAAATACGTCTTTAGCAG
>NW_010166007.1:45020-64086 GCF_000695765.1 Mesitornis unicolor | reverse complement strand
ACTTTTGACTCTTTTACATCTTCTGGATGGCAGCCTGAACAGGAAAAAGAGGAGTTTCTGGTTTTAAGTATTCCATAGGCTCAGCAAAGTGTAATGAACCTTAAGGAGTCTGGATCCCAAGTCACACAGGATCACAGAATCACAGAATGTTAGGAGTTGGAAGGGACCTCGAAAGATCATCCAGTCCAACCAGGATCACCTAGACTAGGTTGCACAGGAATGTGTCCAGGCAGGTTTTGAATGTCTGCAGAGAAGGAGACTCCACAACCTCTCTGGGCAGCCTGTGCTCTGTCACCCTCACAGTAAAAGTGTTTTTTCTCATGTTCAGGTTGAACCTCCTATGCTCCAGTTTGCTCCCATTGCCCCTTGTCCTGTCATTGGCTGTCATTGAGAAGAGCCTGGCTCCTTACAGTGAATATATAGAAAGAATATATAATATATAAATATACAGTGAATGGAACTATAATCTATAAATTCAGTCAGTTAATTTAGTCTTTTTGACAACTTTATATGTTTAACTTATATGTATAGTGTCAAATGAGATATTAGAAATCTTCATGCTTTTGCAAATGCCTGAAATACAACTTCCCTTCAGGGATTTCACTACCATTTGCTATAATTAGGGAAAATGAGAGTATAGTCCCCAAAGGAAAATAGATGCATACAGCACAACTTCAACCAGAAGACCATTCTGAAAATCATCACAATGAATGCTTTCAGATCAGGTTCAAATATTTTTAGGCATAGTCTTTTTGAAGGAATGCTTTAAGCAACACCTGCAAACTCCGGAATAAATCTTTACACATGAAGATTCTCTGCGAGTACAAACCCTTTCTGATCCATAGACTTGCTGCTCATCTTTGATGGACAGGTTTGATCCATCAGTGTCACTGCTGTTGGGGTTCCTGCTTTGAAGGGGTTCATGTGGATTGGTGTTAAGATGTTGAGATCTTTAACTGCAAGGCAGGATAACATAAAATTATTGCATAGTTGTGGTCTAGAATATCAGTTAAAGGATGTGTTCAAAGATGCATGAGAATTTTACTTCAGGAAATGGATTAACTAAGGCATTTTTCTGCTAGTGTAATTTTTAAGAAAGGAAAGATTTTTAAAGTTGTATAACGCAGAATTCACCTAATTATCCCTGTTGCTGGGGTTGCTCTCACTATTTGGTAGCCAAAATAGTTTATCAAGTTGGTGTATAAGGCATTTATTTTTACATACTTCACTCAACTTCCTTTGTGTTTTTAATGACACGTTATAGTAACAGAAAATATTATGTTCATCAAGGTTGTTTGGTTTTTTTTAGAGTGCATGTAGTGGGAGTGGAGAAGACAGTACAGATATACAGATGTCTTCAGTTCCCAGTAAAATCTTTTGATCAGAAGAACCGTACATGCATGTACATTTTCTTGACTTTTATGGATATTTTCTGTTCCCTTAACCTCTTGTTCCTGACTTTCATATACCTGTATTTTTTACAATGCTAAGTAAAATTATCTGTTTATTCTCAGTTAATTCTCAGAATAAGAATATTTTCTCTAGTAGTTTCAGTTTAATACGAGGTATTATATTGAAGTGTTTTTCTTTGTAGTGTAAAACCTTGTCTGGGATTTGTGACCACATCATTTCGCTCTCATCTGATTCTCTGGTGTCACAGTCAGCACATCTTGAGGTAGTTCATCTCACCAGTATTATGCCCAGTGAGGGGTTGGTAAGTAGCAAAGCAGCTTAAAGTTTAACTGTTAGAATACAGAATACAAGCCTCGGTTCTTTAGGGTGATTTCTTTTTTTGGATTTGTCAAGATATCAAAATGTATTTTCATGCAGTGTCCTACTTTTTTGGTAATCTGTATCAGATTTCTGAAAGTAGTTTATTGACATTTATATAAAGAAAGGGATTGTGATTTTTTTTTTAATTAAACCCTGTTTTACCTAGAGCTTCATATGCAACTGGTAACTATCTCAGCAGCTAAAGAAAAGTTATAGTCCTTTGGTAGCCATAATGCACTTTTTGGAACTTACCAAAGTAATCCCCAAATACATATGTATATAAATAAAATTAACTAAATAACTTTAATTAATGTACTTTGAAAATAATAAACAGAAGGTAAGTTTCTTGGGCTTGCATAAAGATAGTTACATGCTTCCCTAATGATTGAGTTCAAATAAAACTTTTGGAAGTATCATCCCAGAAACAAAATAAATCCCTTATATTCATAAATTGTTCACTGAGCAGACCAGTTAGGTGTCTTCTGAACATCCCAGCTGCTCTGCATTAGTAATGGGTCACACTATTTCTGCAGAGACAGTAGTCTAATAATTATTTGGCTACCACTTTTAAGTATTAATGTACCGTTACATTTCTTGGACAAGGAATTTTTGTGAAGTTTTAGGAGTCAGTGGGTAAAGATTTCTGTCTTCCCTCCGCAGTTCCCTACTTTGCAACCATTCTGATATTTGTAGGCTATAGGAGGGCAGGGACTGTGCTTCAGAACCTGAGATCCTGCTAAAAGCTGGAGGGTAAGGTAGCACTGCAGGCACTGGGATGTTCTTGCACGTTCTCCTCAAGGTACAAGCTACTTGTCCCTGTACAGTCTCTTATACTGTCTTCAGCTGCTTTCTCAGGACTTTTCTAATTAATTTTTTCCCCTACAAGAGGATGAATCCAGGAATGTTGTTCCTGAGCTTAAAGGAAGCAGCTGGAGAAGGAAAAAATACATAAGTAGGTAGAGATATTGGTAGCCATACCAATATGGCTGATCTGCAGAAAATTGAAAAATTAACACACATTTCAGTGTCACTATACACATTGTGATATCTTTCTTGTTTGTAATTCAGCATGATGTACAGATTTATTTTAATTTGTTAGTTGTTTTATATTGTTTCAATATCTTACTCTTTGTTCTGACATTGAATAGCAATGAACATCATATGCAAATCCTGTCAAAATTACAAGAGCATAATTATTTTGAGGTATGAATATTAATTTGAGAATGATGTATTTTAATAACGTAAGGGGGGTGTATGACTACATAGGTTTACTTTATTCTTAGACTGATTTATTCAACAAAGAACACTACAACATCATAAAACATTTAATTTTAGTTCTGTGACATCACAGATGCTTAGCCCATTATGTAATCCTGGAGACAGATACAATTTGTTTACTGTGCTGCTGCATCCTGGTGGCCACATGTGTTCCCTCTGTGGCCTAATTTCTCCTCTTGGTCTGATTTCTGGGTTAGTGCAGAGATATCCAGGAAATAACAGCTCAGTATCATTTACAGCTTGTGCAGTGTATATGCTGTAAATCTATTGGTGCTTTTGACTTGCATTAGGACTACTGCATCCTTCATGCTAGCAGTCTGGATCTCTGTATAGCTTTCCTTTCTATCCAGAAATGTAATGTATTTCTGCTGGTGTACTTGGAGGAAAGTTCACTATCAGTGCTGAAGAAAACATGAACACAGATCGGATGTATTTTCCTTCAGAAATGATGGAGCATAGCAAACAGTGTTTGGCATTGCTAGTGTTTCCTACTCAGTCATAGCTCTAGATCTAGGAAGACAGAAACAGTGTAGCCTACTTGAAAAATAGCATGTCTTATAGTGAGCTGAAAATTTACTGGTGGGTAGTATTAGGCAGGTGTCTTTCAGGAGTTCTTGCAAGTGAATGCTGTACTTTCTAAGCAGCTCCTCGTGAAGTGTTGGAGCACAATTTAAACCTTTAAGGCATGAGTGACCAAGATGAGATTTGTTGGCTGTATTGCCATGGCCTCTCATGTGGTCCACACTTTCCTCTGCACTGCTGTCTTTTCTAATAGAACATCAAGTAGACAGGGCCTGTGTTGTAATATTGCTGTAGTTGGTCCTCCGTCTCTGTGTGGAAAAACCTAATTTTTCAGCCTCAGTGTACCCATAAGTTTATAGCCAACAAAACTGCAGTAAGTCGACACTGCTGACAGAGGACATGAGACAAATACTGCAGTCAAAATTGCCCATCAGATTTTTCTTTTTTTCTTTTTTTCTTTTTTTCTTTTTTTTCTTTTTTTTTATGAAGTGAAATCACAGTAAATGACTGAGTTTCTGTGCCTAATTGTGAAGGCGCTGTAACATGTTAGGTTGGAAAGTTCCTTATAATCAATTTTGCTGACACTCTGTTCTGTTTAGAAAAAAATATGAAAAAGGACTATAAATGGGAATAAAAGAAAAATCATGTGAAAAGGAAAAGAAAACGTTAATCAGAATCAAATATAGAACAGAGTAATGAATTACAAATGGCTTTCTCATGATTGTATAGCAGATTTTTTCCACAGGATCTCTGCTCCATTCAAGAGAAAAATGAGTGCTATTCACTGAATGGAAAGTATTCAGAGTTCCATTTTTATCCTTATCATTCAGTGTAGAGGTTGAGGTCTTATTTACCACATTTCAGCTAAGCTCTGCGTTCCCTTGAGCTACTAATTTCATCGTGAGATTTTTTTGTTATATGGTCTTACTGAGTGCTTTACAGATGCTAATTAATTCATCCTCACAACACGCTTGTGAAAATGATACTGTAATTTTGGTTTTGTAGATAGGAATCTAATGCACAGAGCAATTTGTGTCAATATCACTAACAATCCATTTTTCAAGAGAAGCTTACCATACAGTTTTTCAGAACACTTGTTACTTTTATAACATTAGTTTAAAATACATTCTTTCTTGGTTTTAGATGTTGCTTAGGTTTTCAGACCTGCTAAGAACTCTGGCTTCAGCTTCATACCAGGTTGGCACCTAGAAAATGATCACAATTCTTTGCCATTGGGGAAAAATGTATTGCAAATTACTCAGAATTATATAAGAATTCAGTTGTCTGGAATGATATTCAGTTGACCTAATTATGAGTCTTTCTCTCTTCAAAACTCCATTTGCAAAATTGCTTTTATTATATGCCTTCTAATTTCTTCAAAAAATGAGCCAGAAATCCTATAGACATTGCATAATCTTTCACATAAACTGAATTAATTTCCAGATCCAAGTCCATACAGTTACTACACAGATTCACAACTCCTGTGGGGCAATGTCCGTGTGTTTAATTGTTTAAATAAATTCTGTATCATAAAGCGTTTTCACAAAGGAACTGTATGTCATTTGAATGTGTGCCTTCAGTTCCAGCGTTTTGCAACTTTCTGACCATGCTTTTACAAGCTTAATAGTAGTCTTTTTTTTTCCTCTCCAAAGTATCTTCCTTTTCAGTCTACTTTATTAAAAAATAGGCTTATCTCATGCATTCCCCAGAACACACTCTCTGCTCTTAGTTCCATGACAGTTTGCTGAACAAAAGAATTTGCATTGGGAAGCACACATTTTAGGTTCGTTCCAAGTTCTGTGGATTGTGTTTGCATCCTGATCTCTGCAAGCATTTGCTGGCCTCCAAAAACATACTGCTTTTTTTCCCTCTTTCTGTTCCTTCCCAAGCTGTACCAGTTACACATACCAGTCAAATTGCCTTCTCCTTTTCCCTATTTAGCTGCTGTGTTTTCAGTGGCAAATGCCAAACCACACTCTATATATTTTCTATTTCATTTTAAAGTAACTTTAAAGTTTATAAAACAATTTTTCTCCTGAGTTGTAGTACTGGGTATGGTAATACCAATTACATCTGAAGTGTACTGCATCATCAGCATGAATAAGATATCTGGAAGGCAAAACTTTGTTTTAAACTACCAATTTGACAAACTTGAACTAACCTCCTGTACTAAAGAAGTGTCAGACTCAGAGAACACTGTCAGCTCTAACCAAAAGAGAACCATAGATACATATGTTTTTGTGAAATAGCATAGACTAAAATACCTTTAAATTCATGACTTAAGAAAATTCCATCCCTTGGCTTTTAGTTTTTGAATTCTTTGAGTTATTTATACTGTCATTTGCAGCATGGCAAAGGAAATTGAATAATTTTTATACTTACAGATGCTCTTTACAAAGAACTCTTCTTCCTGCTTAGATAAAGATAGGTTTCCATTACATTGCATTGCATGGCAAATTCCTTTTGAAGTTACAGTAACTGTGGTAAATGAAACTATGGCATGATTTTAATTTTTAGTCCCTGCACATAACTGCTCAGTGCAAGGCAAGATTTTTCTCAAAAAATTTATAATTGAAAAATTTACTGCCCTGGAATTTATGATGTTTCAAAAGTCCATAGACCACGTTCTGCTTTTAGGAGTCCTGAAAGTTCTGTTTAGTGATTACCCAAAGCTTCAGCAGCACTCACTTCAGATTTCTTGGCTTGATGAGCCTGGAATAAGCAATAGGTCTTTGAGCCACAAGTTTGTGTTACAGTTTGCAGGAAGTGAAGGGCAGCTCCTAAGCTTGCTACTAAGCTCTTGAGGGTGAGGGTAGGTGAAAGGCTATGAGAACCTTACTATTAATTAGCTCAGGCTAAGTCCAGGGCCAGCTTTGGTGCAGTTTTGCTGTCAGATAAACAAAGGCAGGCTAAGGGAACCAGTGTTTTATTTGAGATGATGGATACAGAGACCATCCATAAGATGGGAGCATGAAGAGTTCTTTGAGGTTTTGGGGTTTTTTTCCTCCTGCTGCTACTGGATGATCAAGGATTGTCAGTAGTGGAACACTTTTTGTATTAGAGCCAGTATAATTTCAGACTAGGCTTTTTTTTTATCTTCTTTGCTTGATGTGCTGTACATATATTTAAAGTTACTTCTGCGTAACATGCAACTTTAATCTTCTTTGATGAGATTAATGATTAGTCTTAAGCAGGAGATTCTAAACAGGCAGGCTGTTGGGGTTTTATTGTTTGTTTTATTAATCTTTTGATGTCTGAGGTGTATTTTGCTTCTGGAATGCAGTAGCACTTTTATTCCTTTTCCTTTCACTTTTTGTTTTTTTTGTGTTCTCTGTTGTGTCTGAGCTTCCTACTGCTAATAGAAACAGTGTAATCTGTCACTCTAATTAAAATGCACACTGCTTATATCCACAGCTTTCTTAATTTTGCTGCAGAGGAAACTTTTCCTGTTTCATTTAAGAATTTGAGGCAAGCAAAGATTAGGGGAATAAACATTTTTATAAGACCAGCTTTGTATCACCGGAGAAAAAAAAAAACAGACAAGTTGTCAGATGCAAAGATCCTTCTTTATTAAAGATTATTCATCTATCACATTTTGAAAAAAAAATAAAAGAAAAGAAATAGTTTTGAAAAATTACTCCAGTGAAACTCTGCTTAGAAAGGCAGAAAACAGACCAATAATTGGGAAGATTGGGAACTGAGGAGGGGGTTGTCTGAGTTACTTGGACAGAATAGGATAGTGAAGGAAGGCAGCCAGGTGGCACCTACTAAAAGTGCAAGGAAAGAGGTAGAAGAAACCTACCTAGGAGCTCACTTGCATAGATGTACATATCTGGTACCCTTTTAGATGCTCATCTTTCCATTGCCACTCCAGAACGTTCTCTGTCATATATGCCAAACCTATGCATATTTCTTGATTACTTTGAAGTGACTAAATATTCTCTGGATTTCACTGTTGAAGCAGGTGAGCTCCATCTCTTCTGTCTGGGTGGTATTGGTGGACAGCAGGATGACGATGAACCAGCAATGTGTCCTTGCGGCCAAGAAGGCCAATGGCATCCTGGGGTGTATCAGAAGGGGTGGTTGTAGGTCAGAGAGGTTCTCCTTCCCTTCTACTCTGCCCTGGTGAGACCACATCCGGAATATTGTGTTCAGTTCTGGGCCCCTCAGTTCAAGAAGGACAGGGAATTGCTTGAAAGAGTCCAGTGCAGGGCCACAAAGATGATGGAGGGAGTGGAGCATCTCCCTTGTGAGGAGCGGCTGAGGGAGCTGGGTCTCTTTAGCTTGGAGAAGAGGAGACTGAGGGGTGACCTCATTCATGCTTATAAATTTGTAAAGGGCGAGTGTCAGGAGAAAGGAGCCAGGCTCTGCTCAGTGACAGCCAATGAGAGGACAAGGGGCAATGGGAGCAAGCTGGAGCATAGGAGGTTCAACCTGAACATAAGGAAAAACTTTCTTGCTGTAAGGGTGACAGAGCACTGGACCAGGCTGCCCAGAGAGGTTGTGGAGTCTCCTTCTCTGCAGACATTCAAAACCTGCCTGGACGTGTTCCTGTGTGACCTGGTCTGGGTGATCCTGCTCTGGCAGGGGCGTTGGACTGGATGAGCTTTCAAGGACCCTTCCAACTCCTAGTATTCTGTGATTCTGATTCTGGGACTGGATGTGCGAAGGGGAAAACCTTGTGGGAAGATTGGGTGTTGGACGCTGAAAACAGAAGGAGAGGCCAGAGCTGATGGGCAGGGCGGAAGATTCTTGTGTTATGGAGACTGAATAGGCAAGAAAATTTATTTGAGAGGGACAGCCATTTGTGTTGAAGAGGAAGGACCAGAACACAGTGGGAAGTGGGAGACAACAGGAAAAAAAAGCCACTTCCCACTGGAAGTCTCCCATCCACAGCCTAGGATGGTTTTCAGCAACTAGAAGGTACCTCCTTTATGTGCTTTTTGTTTGTGGAACCCAGTGACAGAGTATTCTTCCTATTTACTCTTAGCCTGCTGTTTTTGCTGTTTTACTTTGACAGTTTGTATGGCTGAAATATATGAAATAGTTTGCAGGAAGTTTGTGTAAAGAGTTATATGAGAGTAATTGGCTTACAAGAGTATGTCTTCATTTCCATCAGGTTTTATAACAGAAGGTAATAGCATCAAAATAGAGGATATGTGGGTCCTCTTTTAATAAGATCGTTTACAAGTTAATTAAAGATTATGCTTATATAAAAATACATTATTACTGAAGAATATGTCTCTCTTTAATATGCTGAATCAATATGACTGCTTAAAGCCACAGATAAACTATATAATAATTGTAAACAAAATAACTATTTCTAACAGTTCCAGAAGTGTTAGCAGATGCCACAACGGGATCTACTTAACTCTTCGTATCTGGGCTTGTGAAAAGAGGCTTGCTGCTTTAGTTCTTCAACTGCAGTATTAAATCAGTATTTGCCTGGAACTTATGTTATCTGACAGAAGATTTTCCTGGGTTCACAGAATTAACAGCTCTTTAAATCACTATGTTTTGGAGTTTTAGATAAACCAGAGTAGATGATTTTCATTTTTCACTGGAAGTTTGATAAAAATTATCCCCTTAAAGCATTTAACTTATATCAATAAACTACCTTGTACATATAGCTGAGCAATTTAAACTTTCGAGTGGTTCTACTAACCTGTGCTGGTATTGCTTAGAATATACCTGGAGGTTCTAGTATTTCTCTTTACAAATGCTGGTTTTAAAAAGGAAAATGAGGATGGGGGTGGAGATGAAGCACACCAGTCACCAAAGTAGGGTTGACACAGATTGCCCTTTAGAAACAATATTTTTCTAGGTATCAGTGTCTTTTCCTGTTGGAAGGATAAATTGTCCTTTAAAAATCTTTCTACCACAGAAAGCAATTGAGAGCTGGACTGTACGCACTGTGCCACACACTGTAATATCTGTTGTAAAAGGACAGACAAGAGTGCTGACAGACAGCATATCAAGGAAGGTGGTTTTATAGGGAAAACTTTTTATAGGGTTGGAAAGAGTAATTTGAAGCAGAGGACATATCTGGCCTCTAGAACAGATTACAGAGACGAAATAGAGCCATTTTCAGAATTGGTGTATGTTTTTCAAGGTGCTCATATTAAAAATACTTTCAATCTTATTTTAAGTATTATACTCAAAACTTTCTTCCAAGTGGAAAAGTATTTTGGAACTATTTAATATGTGATAGATATGTAAAAAAATATATATATGTAATATATATATTATATAAAATACGTTGCGTTCTAAACAACACAAAAGAAAAAATTAATATAATGATTTTTGTATTTCTTAGAATGTAATCGTTCAAGTTTTTTTAGGTAACACAGATATGTCAAGGAGATACAGTGCTACTGTAATGGTCAACAAGAAGCAAGCTCTTTCATTATGATTCTTCTGGGAAAACAAGGATGAAAGCTCTGTCTAGGATAATTTGAAGGCTATGAATCATTCGCTAAAATTGTTTATTTTTGTATTATTTGCTCTTAAAGTTTAATAGCTAAGATGAAAGAGCAGGTAGCAAAATGTAAGGTGATTCTTAGTGATTAGTCAGTTTTTATGTCTCTCAGATGGCATGTGTTAAGAGATAAAATTGTAATTTGCTTTTTTTCAAAAAATACACAAGCTTAATGAGAGGTTAAGAATTTTATGAAAAAGATGTGATAAAATATAATGTGGAGTTTAGCACTGTATTCTGTTTAGGTCTTAAAAATCTTAGTCTGTTGGTTTGTTAAGTGGGCAATGAATCTTGTCAAAACAAGTAGGGTGTTAGAACTGTGATATTAAATTTGATATTAAAAGTGTGGCTGGAAATGTGTTACTGAAGTTTGCTATGTGTAAAAATAACAGACTTCTGTGGTGGATGCAGCAATGTTGTGTAACATCATGGCCAAAAGTTCATTGTGGAAATCCAGCATAACATATCCTACATGGATTTAGATATCTGAGACCTTTAATGGAGACCCAAGGTCCCATTTCTAATGAGAATCTTCAGAGGTTTTCATTATCTAGTGCTCTTGTTTATGGCTTTCAGCTGACAAAGAGAAAAGAAATCAGATGTTTGTCAGAAACAGTTGAATGGTACTACAGAGACAACAGCGAATGCTGATAAAATTAAGCCAGCTGTGTAGAAGGAAATAGCAGAAGACTCCCCAGAAACTTCTTTCTTCCAACTAATCACATTTTATGGAAGTGATTTCAGGACTTCCAAGATTTCATTTGGACATCTTTGTTGTTTACAAATGAAACAGCTTATAAAACAGTCTCATTTAAGGGAACAGGTAGTCATGGTGAGTAAAATCTAAAATGAACTTTCCTGTGCAACAGAGTTAAACGACCTTATCAGTTTTAGCCAGTCTTTACTTTTAAGATTTAAATAAAGTTGAAACTTGCTGAAATTGAATTAGTTTACACTAAGGTAGAAGTCACATTTTCTTGGGATGAAAAATCAAAGCAGATGCAGCTAGAGCAGGTTACTTGGGGCTTCGTCCATCAAGTTCTGATCATCTCCAAGTCAGTGAATCCATGACCATACCAACCTGTTCCAGTGCTTTATCATCCTCATGGTAAAATTGGAATAAATAAATAAGTTATTCTTTTTAATACACGTTGATATCCAGCTTGTGTCTCTTGCTTCTCATCCCTCCATTGTGCACTTTCAAGAAGAGTTTGTCTCCATCTTATCTATACCCTTCCAATGTAGGTAGTTGTAGAGAGCAGTATGGTCTTACTTTTGTAGTAATTTTGCACCACCACCCCCTTTTTTTTGCATGTGTGTGTTTGTGGAAATACATAGCCTGAAGTTCTTCATTAGTGTTCAGGAATCTTGAAATTGGTTTTTCTGAACAAAATGTTCATTCTTGTTGCTGGGGGGTCTAAACTTCCCTTTTGACAGCACAAGGTGATGCAGAATTATGGAAAGAATGATGAATCAGCAGTACAACGTACCAATTAGATTAATTAGATTTCAAAATCTGATGGATATCCATACTACATGGAGAGATATGAAGCTATGACCTCACTCCTGAGAGGCAAGAATACAAGCAATTGAGTCTCATTGACATTTAAGGCTGAATATGTGTATGTGCGTGTGCATGTGTGTGTGTGTGTGTGTACAGCTAGATAGATACCTACTTAGGTTGTCTCTCTGTATCGTGTCCATTGTCTGCTTGAAGCAGAATTCTTCCTAGACTAATTAAAAAGCCCCTGTTGGTTCACCAAGCTAATTTTTCTCCATAAATTGGCAATATGAGCACTGGGTCATGTCTTTTCTGGGTTGGGCTATGGTTTCATTTTTGTTGAATCAGTAACTCTCTGAAGATGTGACATTTACATTTAAAGGCTATTCTTGTTTGTGGTTTCAGTTTTGATACTTCTTTTATGTCACTTATTATAAAAAGAGGTCATGTTAAATATTTCACATACTAAATAAGAACAATTTTATGCTGATATTCAGTGTAGAATTCCGTCCAGAAACTTTGTTTGGAATTTGAAAATGCATTAATTGAGAAAACTGTGCTGTTTACAATGGATCTTGATACATATTTGTTTACCTTAGATTTACAAATGTTAATTGATCATGGTTCCTTCCAGTCTGTTCAAATGTTATGGTCCTTAATCTGGAATAGACATACTATTTTAATTATCATGCAAACATCAATATTTTTTTCCAACGAATATGAATTATCTTTCTTGCTCCTTTTTTCAGGGAATGTATATCAAATCAACATATGATGGACTACATGTGATCACAGGAACAACTGAAAATGTAAGTTGCTTTATTCTAAAAGACTTATCAAACACAAACATTTTTTCCTCATGTCTGCTGTGCATTTTTTAATATGAAAACTTGCTTTAAATCAAGATACTTTTTATTAATACCTTTTTCTTTATCTTTTCTATACATAAACTGCATTTGTGAAAACTTGGGACCCTTGAAAATAGACATTTTTTTTAGACAAAAATATCTATGAAGTGACTAATAACTAACAACATAATAAAATTAAAATCTCGAACTTCTGTCCTCAATGGTTCTTCCAATACACCTTTCTAATAGTGTTCATGCATATGTTTCCTACGCTATTGTAGTCACATTGTTTTCATTCAGTCTTGGATTTTTTGGACAGCATAAAGCTGGTTAAACTACAAGTTTAGATTTTATAAAGCTAATATTGAAATTATGTAATGCTGACATCCAAGGAACATTAAATTAGCACAGTTTAGCTAGCCAAAGATGTAGATAGTTGCTGGCATACATCAATGCTATGCTGGCCGTTATGGGTGGGCTTCATATGTGATTTTTTGTTCTATTTGGTTTATATATATTGAGATAGTATTGTATCATACAGGTTTTGTCACTCAGTTTTCAGACGGTGCAAACCCATGGAAAGCCTGATAATTTGTGTGTCACAAGTTGTGAAGACAAGTCTAATGCAAATTAAACTTAGCATTTGTTTGCTTGTTTATATTAAGACCATTGGCAGCATTTAGAAGTCTTAAAATAACTGTATGTGTATCTTGGGTCCTGAAACTTATGAATGATACATCTTGATTATGTTGCAACCGGTTTTGTTCATAGATTGAATTACTCATGCTATAATTAATCTTTTTTACTGTAACTCTTATTCATTTTAGAAATACAATGCAGTTTATACAGAAAATATTTTGATATCTATAATTGAAAGTCACAGGAGGACTTACTAAATTGCAGCCACTAAAACTTCTATTTTCATTTACCTAAACTTTAGATGTCAAAACTTTTTGATGAGACATCACCATAAGTTGCTTTTTTGTTTTTGCTAAAGTGTAATCACATGTACAGATAAATGAGCTTCAAAGACCTTTAAATTCTTGCATTTCAGCAAATTGATTTTTCATTCCTGAAAGGATAATTGACCTCAGAGCTAGTGTTTAATTTTAAAAGATAACAATTAGCTCAGCCTCATCAAAGTCAGGAAAGCAGCTAAAAAGAGAAAGAACCAGGCCTTTGCTTTTCCAACTAACGTCAACTGAAGTTAAACATTATGAATGGTTGTGTTTACTTCAGTTTCCTCCTTAATTTCCATTCACTCTTTAAAGCAATAAATTTTGTATTCATACTGAATTCTAGAAATTCGGTTACATGCATAGTCCTGTGCTAGAAAGCAGACTTTCAAAATTCTGCAAGGTTCCATTGAAAGAAGAAATCAAGCCAGGAGCCAGGTAGTTCTTCACACCATCCTATAAAGTACATAGGTAAAATCCCATTTATCTTAGTGCAGAAGGACTCAGGTGACAGGAGTTGATGTCTGGCTGCCGTGACCAGGTAGCTTAGCTCAAGGGCTGGACTCACCACTATGGGAGACACAGGAGCCCTTGTGAAAAGTCAGCAGAGATTAAGCAGGTGAGGAGTTGGAATGTGTCTTGTGCTGGGGAGGATGGGCAGAGCAAGATTAGGAATAAAAATTGAAAAAGGCAGTTGGCTGAAGGTAAAAGCTATGCTTGGAGTAGCACCTATAGCACGCTTGGAATCACTGTGTCAAATATTGGCTATTTGCCTTCTTGGCTTGGCTTTTTCTGACTGAATATTGATGATGTCTCCTACTGCTCTCCAGCAGCTCTGTAGGCTGCAGAATCTATTGAGTAGTCACCAGGTGCTGACTATTGGAGAGTAAAACTGCTATATAAAAGACTATGAGACCTCCTTTTCTGACCATGCAATAAGTTCAGTATTTGTTGACTTAACAGATTTACTTCTATGTGATATAAATTCACTTGGTGTATTTTCAGCAAGAGTGCTTATACTCCCCACACAGTTGGTAAAGAGGCTAGAACAGTTCAACGAGTGAAAAAGATGGTTTATTACCAAGTGGGATCCTAGATCAGTTCATCTAATTGCCATCTGTAACCAGAAAAAGGATAGTTCTTTATAAATACAGTTTTTAGAAATATGACAAATTATTTTTGTTTGATAAAAATAGTTCCTTGGGCACAGATTTCTTGCCTCCTTCAACATTCATTGTTTTAATTCCTGCTCTTCCCGTCCACCTCCACACCCTCCATGTAAAGTTAATTATTATCTCTTGTCCTTAGTCTCCTGCTGACCAGTGTAAGAAGATCCATGCTGGGGATGAGGTGATCCAGGTCAACCATCAAACTGTGGTAAGTATTTTGGAAATACTGCTCTGCAAGCTTTGTCTATTCCAACTGCTAAAAAGGTAATAATTCTTCTTAGAAGGTAACTTTGCCAAACTCGATTATTATTTATGTCTTTTACAATATTATGACCACTGCTTATGCTTAACCAAAAAAGGCACAAGTTGAGTCAGCAACAAGCTCAGAAGGTTTGAGCCAAACTTACATTTTCCACATCTGCTGTTCATCATACTCTTTTTATAAGGAGAATATTTCATTGAAGTTCGTAGACTTCTCATTAGGGATGTGCCAGCTAGTTTAAATTCTTCTCTTAAACAGAATTTTGATTCTGTTTAACATGGGATTCAGATTAAAAATGCAGAAGTGCTGTGACAGCTGTATATTCTGAATCTGTTGGGGAAAATAAAAGTAAAGACGTTTAAAGTGTTGATAGAAATCTGTTGGATTTTGCTTTTGTGCATTATAACATGCAGATTTATTTTTAAAGAGATGAGTAGTTTTATAAAGTTACTGACACTATTAATTTCTTTAAAATCATGTACGCGTGTGTATGTAGAAGTGTATGCTGAACCTAAGGTATTGCAACAGGTGATTTGTGTATGTTGAAACGTGCCTGCAGTTACATTTCATTCACAGCTCTATGCTGTGTCGTGTATTGTATGTATACAAAACTACATTTCTTTTTATGAATAAATGCAGGAATAATATGTTTCTCTAGCATTCAGAGAACTGTATCCTGACTTAAAACATACATGACATCACTGAATAATTAATAATTTATTTAATTTTTAGATGAAATAGTTTGTGTTTGTCTAAAAGCCTATTGTCCAAGGTTGAATGAGTATGTTTTTCTTCCTATTTCCTGAAGATGCAAGCTGCTGTTAATTCTAATGCTGACGATTACTGAAATGAACACAGTCAAATTTTGTCCCAGTAGTATCTTAAGTCATAGAGACTGTCCATTTAAAAAAAAATTGTGTGTTGTAGACGAATGAAAGCAGCATTGCTGGATGGAAATGGTGAAAGGAACACTTCTATTTATTACATATTAGGAATGAGTAGCATTGTGACGATGACTATAATACCTTCCTAAAGTGCTTATAATTTAGCCATTTTTTGGTCTTGCTGAACCCCGTCTCCAAACACAGCAGCAGCAAAATTAAGAAATTTCTTTCTGTCATTTGTGTGAGGTGGAAATTTAAAAGCCTGACTATTAAAATCTTATTATAAGAGAGCAAATATTTTCTCTTGAAAAGAAGTATAACTTATTCATTTACAGTTTAAATGTTAATGCAGCATGCAGCTCTTATCTATATTACAGAGGTTCTATGAGTTGTCATAGTTACAAGTTGAAATACACATTAGACTGCCTTTCTCCATCAAACACACTCTTCAAGTGATGGACCTGATTTAATCTTTACTCCCATAGGTGACATCCCCTCATTCACCCAGTAAAGAGTTGGCTTTCTGGACAGCAATTGTTTCCATGTGTGATTACAACAGGCCCAAGATGTCTGATACTTGTAACCCTTTCCTGCTAAGGGCACAGTACCAACAGCTGAGTCAAGAGACACAAAATACCTTTTTCTAAAAAAATCCACTATTAATTATTCATTCTGAAGTTTATAACATGCTAAGAAAAGAGATCAATGGCAAGCTGTTTCTTTCGGAAATTTATTCGTCCTTTGAAATGGCTGGGAAAGTCTCATTCTGTCTTCACTGTGACTTTGGAAAGTCAGACAGTAATATGGAGTGTTTGCGTGTGTCAGAGGTATGTGTCCAACCCACTTGCCCTCATGGATTGGAAGTTTTATAATGTTTTAAGTATTGCTCTGATCTTCAAGTCTGCCCTTTCTTCAGATATTTGTATGCTTTAGAGAATTTATCTTTCTGGCCCTAACAAAAGAATTTTCTTAAGGTTGAAGTTTCTGTAGTATTTTGGTAGTCTATCAAATATAAATCCTGTTCAACACATTGTGTTTTGAAAGAATCTGCTCTGGAGATGATTAGATATAGTCGTTTTGTACTGCCACTAGTGACAACTCTCTTCTGATCAGACAAAATATGGATCTCTTAATAGATTCCAATCCTGTAACTGAATACTGACATCATTTAGTCCAATTTTGACTGAAATAGGCCAATGTATTTTTTCGTTCAGTTAATAAGATCATTTGAGTTTTAAAACTTTCCTTGATGTTCCCACAACCTGTAATGAATTGTTCCAGTAGTTAATTATTCTCATTTCTGGGGGAAAAAAAAGTCATTTTATTTGTAGTCTACATTTGTCTCGCACAAGCTTCCAGTCCTTTGATTTTGATATATTTTTATCTATTAGATTGGAGAGCAGGTTTCTCATTTAGGTTTTTTCAGGATGCAATCAAATTACCTCTTCATAGGTTTTTTTTATAAGGTAGATAATTTGAGCACTTACAGTTTGTCATTCTAATGCATGGCCCTCCTCAA
Organism: Mesitornis unicolor; assembly: GCF_000695765.1. Taxonomy (NCBI): domain Eukaryota; kingdom Metazoa; phylum Chordata; class Aves; order Mesitornithiformes; family Mesitornithidae; genus Mesitornis; species Mesitornis unicolor. Next base: position 46,896 of record NW_010166007.1, on the reverse strand, counting down.
TAACCTCTTTAAATTCCTGGCTGTAATACTTTGCATATTTAACACTGAGTTACAGAGCTGTACAGTGAAAGCATTCATTCATGGGTAGAGCAGTAGTTCTGTACTAAAATAGTACAAATGAGACTACATTAATATTGCCATTACCAACAAGCTGTTGACTTTTCTTTTAAAAGGCTTGTGTTTATTTTTCACTCATACATAGGCAAAAATGAAATGAAGAGGATGCTTTTATTTTAATTTTTCTTTTAAAAACAGAATCAACAATTTCCATTTAAGTATGACTCCATCGGGAAAAACATTTTAAGGGAAGAATCATTGTCTGGTTTGAAATTGTCGGAGAATCACAGAATTACAGATTTACTGAGGCTGGAAAAGCCCTCTGAGATCATCAAGCCCAGCCTATGACCTAACACCACCACATTAGCTAGACCATGGCACTAAGTGCCACATCCAGCCTTTCCTTAAACACCTCCAGGGATGGTGACTCCACCACCTCCCTGGGCAGTCTATTCCAATGCCTGATCACCTTCTCCATGAAAAAGCACTTTCAAATATCCAGCCTAAACCTCCCCTGGTGCAGCTTCAGGCTACGCCTTCTCATCTTGTCACCAGCTGCCTGGAAGAAGAGCCCAACCCCCACCTGACTACAACCTTCCTTCACATAGTTGTAGAGAGTGATAAGGTCCTCCCCGAGTCTCCTCTTCTCCAGGCTAAACAACCCCAGCTTGCTTAGGCTCTCATTATAAGACTTTCACTCTAGTCCCTTCACCAGCCTCGTTGCTCTGCTCTGGACCTGCTCCAGCACCTCAATATCCTTCTTGAAGTGAGGGGCCCAGAACTTTACACAGTACTCTGGGTGAGGCCTCACCAGTGCTGAGTACAGAGGGAGAATTACATCCCTACTCCTGCTCGCCACACTATTCCTGATACAGGCCAAGATGCCATTGGCCTTCCAGGCCACCTGGGCACACTGCTGACTCACGGTCAGTCAACTGTCAACCAGTACTCCCAGTACTCTCTGCTGGGCTGCTCTCCAGCCACTCTTCCCCCAGTCTGTAAAAAAAAATTTGGAAATAAGCTTTTAAACACGTTTAAAAAGATGTAGACTTGGAAAGAGCGGTACTGTCCCCACATCTGAGAGGACTCAGCACAGAGTTTCCAACACAGCATTTCCAACCCTGGAGGCATTTCTCTGGGGCTGTAAGTCTATCGCAGATGATAAAGCACGCTGACAGTGTCAGTCCTATTGAATTGCTGGGTGTGTGCAGTTAAGCATTTTGGGATTGATGTTGTTAGAATATTTTTGCCTGTAAATTTTCAAAATTATTCTTATTACTTACATTTAATGTAGTCATTTTGTATAAAGCATTAACTGTATTAAATAAGAAATATTGGATGGCTAGGAGGAAAATTTTTTTCCCTGTTAAAAAATACATTTTTCCTATTTAACAAATATATTAAAAATATTAACAAATCAAGAACACTAGCTTTCCTTTACTTTTCGAGTAACTTTTCAAGATTTTAAAAAAAAAAGTGTACAAAAAGTATCAAAGGAAAGTATCTTACAAATTATATAATGCAACATTTGAAAGAGTTACAAATAAAAGACTTACTATGTGGAATCTGGTCTAACCAAGGAACACACTGTAATACAATTATAAAGATCAAAGAAAAAATAATAGTACTTTAGGCAAGAAATTAATTAAATCAGGCGATTCACCACTGGCTGTTAAGATCATTTAATCATTATCCAATTTCCTTATTTGCTTTTCTACTTGTCCTTGCTTATTAGATTTTAATAAAACCGCATAAGAAACTTTAAAAATAAGTTGTACATTCTAAATTCCTGCCACATTAACTCTTTATTTTTCCCTAC
>NW_010166007.1:10941-44989 GCF_000695765.1 Mesitornis unicolor | reverse complement strand
TAACAACAAGCAATAGTGTTCTGCCAGTGCCTTGTAAATTTTACTTCCTCTCTTACAATATTATACAGAAGTACTGAATATGCCACTGTACATTTATTTGTTTGCAAAATTAGTAAGTACACCTTAGGTTCTGTGGATAGTATGTTTTCTGCTGCTTAGTTGAAATGGTAAATTTCATATTGTCTTTATTTTAAGGTGTTTCATCTATGGGGCTTGATTCCTTAGTCAGAGATTTGGGACTGTCAGGCAGTGAAAACAGGCTAAAAATAAAGCTAAAATAGTCACTAGAGAAGAAACACTTGTTTCTTTCAGTGTTCCATAACAAGGATAATATTGAACATAGAGCAAAGAGAAGAAAATGAGTCATAACAAATATATAGGTATATACATACTCAGGATGAAAGCAAAGTTGAATAATTTAATGGCAAATCATCTAAATCTCAGTTTACTGAGGAGACTGAAACTTTCAATTAGAAGTTCCTTAGCAAGCATTTTTAATGCATTGCCTGCTTTAGGGTAACATTGTATGCTGGGGAAATGTAAGAAGGCAAGATTTTATAGGTGATATAAAGAGGAAAGGATAAATAAAGACATGCAGGAAAATGGCATTTTAGGTTAAATGCAGCATAAATTTATGAAAAGTAAATTATGGTAATGTTCTGCCTTTGGTAATTTTTCAGCAAACAGAAATATTGCAGCTCCAAACACGTATTGATCCAGCTGTCTGCCCATCTGTAAAATATTTGATCTACTCCTATATAGAAGAGTGTTCAATAAACTAGGGAAAACTGACTTTTTAGAAAACTGAAAACTTTTTTTTTTTTTGAGTACTAGAATTTGAAGGTCATTTAGTGAGAGAGAGAGCAGTAATAATGCTTTTAGTAATTCCTGTTGAAAGCTAGATGTTACTTAGGAGCAACTGGCATGACTCCAGAAGCCAGAATGTAGTAATTAATCCCAAATCAACTGAGTGCCATGAAGGTGATGTGACTGTAAATGGCAAAGATGAACTTGGAATTAATCAGGAACATGTTTCCAGGAGAAATAGAGTTTTAATGCCATTGTCTTGACATTGGTAATATCTTGGCTGAAATACTGTGTGATGTTCAGGTCATTTACAGTCATCAAAGTGTGAAGTTACACATGAACATTAAAAAAATATAATGGGTAGAAAAGAAAATGTATCATTTGTCTTATGTGAAGAAAATTTTTTTAAGGATTTCAGTTTGGTTAGCCCAGCCTGCGAGGTCTGAGACAGAATTCCTGTGTCTTAGCAGACAGAAGCTATAAAAATCAGAAAGATAAATAATTTTTTAAGTTAAAAAACAATGTTGTGCAAGAGCAAGCATCCGTACAAACATCTGTAAGTAAATCTGTGGTAGAATTTAAGAGGTTTGCCTAGGATGGTGGTTGAAGAACCATCGAAAATTATTACGTAATGGTTGCCTGCAACTATGCAGAAGAGTAAACCAATGAGTATAGTAGCCTAGAAGGGCTTTTTCAGTTCTAACAACTTTGCTTTTTTGTGTAAGGTGTTTGTTATGTTATCTGTAAATAGCTGCTGGTTTTAACTAATGTAGTTGCATTTTCATACTTGATAAGGTTATTCTTCAGAATGATGGATGCTATGTAAATACATGATCAGCAGCCTAATACCCTTTCATACTGTTCATTGTCAAACTACAGACTTTAAATTAAGTGTATCAAGAGCCTTGGCACAATGAAACAATTTCAGCACTAATTTGCTGGTGTTAAAGTATTTATTGAATTAGTATCCTAGGTGTATGCTTGTTGAATTGTAAATTTAAATCTTAATGAGAGGTTTCTAGATGGAGTTAAATCTGTAAATATAGTGCCAGCTCACACCATATGTGTTGCAGCGCACTGTGTGTTATGAAATAGAGGCAGGAAAAGGAAAAATAAAAGCTGAAGGGGAGATGTCAAGAGAATTACTTCTTCCCCCAAAATATGTCATTCTGTTTGCAAATAAATTGCCACACGTTACTTATTCTCAGGATTCTGCTTTTCAAAAGGCTTAGTAATGCGTGTCTCCCAGTAGCAAATCTTGCATCTTCTTGGAACCTTGCTGTATTTCTCCATTAGTTAATGAAAATAACTATGGAAGATAATGGGAGAACGTTTGGGTTTCCATCATCAGTTATTGTTATTAACGATCAGGATATTAAAGAAGGGTGAATCAGCTACAGGTGTTAATGACGAGCTTCCCATTCAGTGACAGAAAGTAATCTTATGCTCTTCCAGCATATTTTTGTCTATTAATAAATTCTGATTTCCATATTAATCAAATTCCCTTGATTAATTCCCTAATGAGGTACAATGAATTATAGACTTAAAATATGAACGGATGATAGTCTGTTTCCTTAACCAAAAGTTGAGTTTACACAAGCCTTTTTTTTCTTTTTTAATTTAAACACAAATATGAAGAGAGGTCGTACTCTTGAGGTTCAAGTAAGTATCCAGATGGCTTTGCTTATGTATTTGAAGAGCCTTCAGGGGAAACATCTGTCCTGTTTCACATAAGGGTTACTGTGGTCAAACCAGAATTACTTGTTTTCAGGTGGTGTAAAATATATAATGTTCTAAATATTCAGAAAATTCTCTTCTGTACAATTGATTTCCAGATCAAGTGCCTAAGCAGGTAGTTCTTAAACTCCTGTTTAGTTAATGCTCTGTCTTTCTCCCTCTTAGGTAAGATTAAAGCTGGCATATGATACAGTGAGTAGAATATGCACAAGTCTCACAAACAAATTAAATTCCTTTTGTGAGGTGCACTTTGTATTTCTGTATTTCTTAGAACTTTTTCATTCTTCAGAGTGCTGATAAATCTTTAGGGTTTGATAGGGCAGTGAAGGAACTGAGGAACCACACTTCTGCTTTATCCCTATTTGGGTGTTGTGTCCACTCTGCACTCCTAGTTCCACTTTCTGAACTGTGTCTTCCAAAGTTGTACCATCATGAATTCGTATTTTGGGTTTTGAAGAAATTGGTGTGGAGGAGAATAGCTGTTGTGGTGGGTTTGAATACTGGGATCATTTGATAAGCATCATCATGTTCAATAGTCCAGCTGTTTTTTCAGTTCCTTTTAATAGGTGAACATACCATGCACTTAATACTCGTGCAGTCATCCACAAATGCACAGGTTTTGTGTTTTCGTCAGTCCTCTTTTTTTTTCTGCCTGCAACATTAAGAATTTTTTGAATTAGTTTGTTTTTCAGACAGATCATCAGCAAGTCATCACTGGCTGGGTAGACTTTATTTTAAAAAAGGAGAAAAGGTGCTTCTCCAGCTTGAACCAAGTTTTTAAAATGCCGAAATCTCTGTCACTGGTAGTATTCATTCCAAATCCCATTCATACAAATCTAGATCTTCTAAATGAGAAGGAACAAATTTAACATAAGGAGACTCTAAAGAAGATGTAGAACTAGAAAACAAACTGGTTTACTGTAGGTTAATGAAAGTGAGTTATGTTTTTCTGAACATATTAGTTATGCAGTGCCAGCTACAAAATTATCAGGTTTAGGTATACAAAATAACTACAGCATTGTGGATATTTGAATCCTTATACTTTTATGTTAAAGAAATTTAGTTTCGTAACGATTAATCATTTTTAACTATTCTTTTTGAAGTTACTATATTTTGCAGTTTCCACTAATTATCCGGCTTGTATGTTCTCTGAGAAAACTAAGAAATCCTTTAACATAGACAATAGATCATTTTTTTTACCTGGAGCCCATCTTTCCACACTGAGGATGTAGAAACCAATCAAAATTATTTATTAGAGCAATCCTAAGTGTAAAATGCCAAAATCTTAAACTTCTGCCTACCATTTTCAGTTGAATTTTTGTGATTCTAATCTTTTTACAAACTCTGTGTGTATCACTGTGGAGGCAATTCTCATTGCTGGCATGTGACTATATTTTGTTTCTCCTTTGAGTTATGAGATAGCCTGGACGCCTTCCTGTGTAACCTCATCTGGGTGTTCCTGCGCCGGCAGGGGGATTGGACTGGATGAGCTTTTGAGGTCCTTTCCAATCCCTAACGTTCTGTGATTCTGTGATAGGACAGCAGGAGGCATATGTGGCTTTCCACATTTTAGGTTCCATAGAGAGACCAAAAAAAATGTCCACTGTATTTCAAGATGCAAATATGTTTAGGAGAGAACAGTACACCATGATTACACTTTTACTATGCTGTGCAAAGATGACATAATAATGTCCTTCTGAATATGTTGATTAGAATGTAAAGGGCATCCTAATTGCTCCAATTTCATTTATTCAGGAATAAAAAAGTACCACATTAGTCTGTTTTTTTGCCTACATTAGTCTCATTTTGATGTTAACTTTCATTGCTGAGTGACACATCTTAACCCATATTGTAGAATCTGATTAACTGAATGTAGATGGTAAAAAACTTAAAGGAGCAAAATACTTTTTCGCTTAATATATCCCACCATAGCTAGAAGCTAGTAATTGCTATTAAAGACTGATTCTGTCAGAATAAATGTCAAAATCTGTCTCAAGGACTGGTTTTCAACTAAGATTTTTAATCCGCTGTAATGAGTTCTATTTTTTCAAAGATATTTTTAGTAATACAATTTATAATAACATGTCCAAATTCCTAAGAGCATTTTATCATCGCCTAGTAGTAATGACTGCAGACTGTTCTCTAATAGATCTTGGTATTTAATGGTTTTGTCGTTAAGGTTCTCATTGGAATAATTTATCATTAACTTAATTATTTATCATACATTTCTATAAGGAGCTCACGGAACTCAAAAGATTCCAGCATTCTGAAAATTACATCAATCTATAAAAATCAAAAATAGTTCCTTTTTAATTCCTTAATTGAGTAAAATACATATACATACACACACACACACACATATATATATCCTCTGTCATTTTATAAGCGAAGCACTACCTGGAAGAGTTTGTATGGAATGCAAGTTGACATACTTGCATTTGTTTGGCTGTGGCCTGTTTATAATTACTACCATTTTCTGGTTTTCTGTGGCCAGTGCATTTTTAGCAAGTTTTCAGTAGAACTGCAGCATTAAAAATAGAATAGAACTTTACAAAGCTCTTAAAATCCTTTTTAGAATTACGACACACATTGCAATTCTTTCCAAGCCAAATGTTCACACTTGGGATCCTGGCTTTGATGCCCTGTGGAGACAAGCTTGAGCCTCACAGTTTGTATCTTCATTTCTCTTCAACCCTTATAAGAGGATTTTAATTGAAATATCTTCAAGGTTTCATTCATTATTTCCCCTCCACCTTCATGTGTAATCAGATATTATCTTCTTATGAGAGGAAGTGATTATAAACTATACCTGATATAATATAGTAGTAGTCAAAAAGCACAGCAAATACAATGGCACTTAATGCTTGCATATACTTGTACCATTTACTTCTCTTGTATTCCCGAAACTTTTCATTCTTAAATGTTCACTTTAAGGCCTCTGCAATTTGGCCCCAGTGAGGCTGTGTCTGGAGAAGTGCTGTACGGACACAGCATTCTAATTCCTGTTCAGTACAGAGCTGCTTGACACTGGGGCTTAAGACTTGTGGTAGTTATGATAGGTCTTTACTATGGTCACATTATTGCTACTGTAAAAATTGACCACAGCTGGAATAGAACATAGAGGGAAGAGTCTAATACAGGTACTTTTAGAGGTGCTGCAGGCTCAGCTTTTCTGTGAAAGAAATTGACTTCTGAAAAAATATTCTGGATTGGATCCATAATGAGTTGTTTGGCAGAACTGTGGGTAGAAAGTAACCATCAATGTTCAAATTAAAACCTGACTCACTTAGATAATATTTTTTTAAAGTAAGAGATATTTAAAAGCATAAGTGGAGAGTCTGTCCTGCACCTATCCACTTTCCTTGAGTGGCAAATCTAGAAATCATGTGTGAATAGGAGAAGATGCAAATGAGTAAGGCCAGGAAAATCCTCTGAAGTCCTAAGTAAATACTTAAGCATCCCTTGCCGTTTCCCAGAGCTGAATGTGAACCAGTAACCTAATTGTCACTCCTTCCAATAATTCCTTGTAATTTGAATTACTTTGGCAAAATCCTTGGTATACTTCTTGAAAATAACAAGATGAAATTAAATGATGGCAGTAGCTTTGCCCTTGGAACCCGTGGCTAAGGTTAGGTGTGAGTAACTAAGTGTCTGCTTTAGTTGTACCATTTTTCTGATGCCAGTGGAAGAGAAGCAAATTTCAAAATTTGTGGTGTAAGTCAGGTTATCTAGATCAGATCACAAGCATACTGACAAAATAGACAAGCTTTAGAAGTGAATGTTAGCAAATCCCATAAGCATTGCAATATATTTCTGTCTGCCAGTACTGATTCAGGTATTACATAGGACACATTTTTTGAGACTGTAGTATTAAAGAAACTTCTTCAATAATAGTGTTACTTGGGAAACTGGGCAAACCAGCTCTAATGGCAGTTCACTGGGAAGTGTTAAGCAGTTGGAATTTCTTATTTTATTCATAGTGAACAAGTGAATACATCAGCTGCATTTAGGAAGGTCAAAAGGACTGCTGAACGGAGCCAAATCTATTCTCCTATTTAAACTAGTAGAATGCCACTGATTTCAGTGGTGCAACTTGGATGAAAGATTGGTTTAGGTTTAAAAATGTGAATTTTTATTAATTTCACTTTCAGTTCTGAATTTACATGTCTGACTGGTTTGATATCCCCCTTTTTTTTTCTTGTGTGCCTGTGAAATTATGGATTAAAATTCAGAAGCACTTAAATGTGTAAGAAAATACTTTATGGAAACCTTTTTTCTATACTGTCATTTATATTATTATTCAGTTTTAAAACATCTTCACCCATTCAGGATAACAGGATAGTGTAAACATTCATTAAAACAAAAATTCCCAGAAAAAAGACTTTTCCTGTTTTCATGTGTGAATAGGTCATGGTAGCTTTTTGTGAGAGGCGCATTTAAAATCCTTTCAGTATGTGTGATGTACAGCTAAAGCAAGTAAATGATCACTTATCTTCAGTTAGGATCTTAAAGCTGTGAGGTGTATGTTGGATATGTTGCTGTAGCACAGTCTTTCTTCCTTGTCAGCAGTGAATGCTTCTACTCAGGATCCAGATTAAAATTATTTCATGACTGCTAGTCCTCACTATTTGATTTAAAATGTACAGTGATCTCACAAGTTATTAAAAGGAAGACGGTGTTCACTTATGCCTTGTTTTGTTGAGAAACGTAGCTTCAGCAGCATCATTTCAGTCCTACAGGAGTAATCAGACACAGTTTATAAAAACTGCTTATGTTTGCAAACCGTAGGCTGTGATAGACCTTCTCAGTTAATAGAAGACTTCCTTCACATTTAAAATTAAATGGGAAGCTTTCAAAATTCAATTATGGAATTTTTTTTAGGTTGGCTGGCAGTTAAAGAATCTAGTAAATGCATTGCGGGAAGACCCAAATGGAGTGATTTTAACCTTGAAAAAACGTCCGCAGAATACCCTGGTTTCAGCTCCTGCCCTTCTGAAGAATGTGAGGTGGAAGCCTCTTGCACTTCAGGTAAGAAGGCTGTTGGAATGCTGCTGTCATGGTAAATCCTTTATTCAAGAGAAAACACTAGAATTTTTCCTTCCAGTGAAAGGAACAGGAGCCTCTATAAAGTCCTGAATTCCTCTGAAATAGGGTGCTGAGATAAGTTTGTGTGGCAATACTGTGTGTGTAAATAAGATTCTTTTCCTCCATTTTTGATGAAATTGGGAGCCACAGGAATTCATAGAAGCAAAGCACATTTACAGATAGTGTTACTGAAGACCAAGGCAGCCAAAGGTTCAGTAGCTTGATTGACTGGCAGAGGCAACATCGCCTCCCTGTTGCCATTATTTTGCAGTCTGTCAGAACCACTTGTTTGTAATCAAGCATGTCAGACCTCTTAAATTTCAGGAAAAAATCTGCTTCTGTTCACATCTCTCATCAAGTCTGAGTTTCTGGTAGCAATGCTAATAGAAAATCTGATATTTTCTGCATACTTCTTCCTTGAAAACCTGTCAATATTTAAAAAAAAAATCAATTGTGACCATCACAGCTGGTTCTTCACTCAGCATCAATATATGGAGGAGAAATGACTCACTGTGAAATGACTGAACTCAAAACGTCATTATTAAAGGAAAGTTTTTTGAGCAATTTAGTAACTATGCATGTTTATCTTTAATACTATATAACATCCTGTAGTAAGTTTATGCACTTTCATAATGTGGAAGCTTCACAGATTTGTTTTGTTTGGATCACTTGATGTATTAATGTATTAATGGATAATTTTTAAATTACTGAACCAAAACAAACCCTTCTCCATAGAGATCCTTTCTTTATATTAGTCCATTAAAGAATCATAGTTTGCAAGCAGCACTAGTTCTGGAAATTTTGTCGGTGTGAAGACAATATGTACTCTACAGGTAGCACAGTATTTACCACAAAACATGGCATCCTTCCTCATGGTAGCCGGAGAAGTGAGAATGCACCAAGCTATTTTTGTGGAATTATCAACAGTTTCTGGTTTTGTGACATGTCCTCTCCTGATGACACAGAACGCAAGATCCCCTGAGGATCACAGGGTGCTTTTAAGTGTCATTCTCACTAGGAAATCTCTCTTCTATATCGGAGAATACTGCGGTGAGGGATTTAAGTAAAAGTCTAAATTGCTTTGGAAAGTAAAAAGAGCTTTGCCAGTGTTACTTCTTAACAGTAGATTTTGTAATAAAATGTTGGAAACCAACTTTAGGTCTTCTTTAGCATCTTAGGTCTTTTTTAGTTTTCATGCCACAAAGGCAAGCTCAAGTATTAGGACCTGGATGGCATTTCAGGATGCAGTGTTTTGTTTTGCCTGTTTCCTACAGCTCTCACCTGGGTCTGGTATTATTTATTATTGTCATTAATGACTTGGAACTAGCATAATTAAATTTCAAGATGGTACTAAAGCCTGTGTTTCCTGCACAGCTGACATAACAGCTTGATGCTGCTGGAAAGCAGTGATCTCACTTCCCTCTTCCTGTTCTTGGCTGCAGAATGTCCTCGTCTTTGACTTTGGCATTTTTTGGACTCTCTAAATCAGTTTACTTCGTTGAGTTGGTAGAGGGGTTTCTGGTTTTATTTATTTGTTTTTCTGGAGTTTTCTACCACTAATGATCTCAGTTAAAGTAGATCAAAATTGAAAACAATTTAGCAAATGTCAGACTGTCACAAAAAAAGGATAACATATATGTATGTGTTACATTTCATGGTTTGTTACCTATAGGGATCCACAGATATTGCTCTGCATGCGTTATTTGTCATGATGCATTACATATATGGATATATGTAACACACCACGATAAATAATGCATGCAGAGCAATTCTTCCATTCCGATTTAGTGTTGGTAGAAAAAAACAAAACAAAAGCAATACATAATTAGGGAAGGAACAAAAGAAGTAGGATTTAAGATCTTGAAATTCAGAGGCCAGAAATAATATTTGTTAACTCAGGTTGGTGCACAGCATGAATTCTTTAAAATAAAAGTTGTTCAATTCTTTAAAATAAAAGTTGTTGTGTTTTCTATTATTGCTTAAGATACTTATAGGGGTTGTTAATACTTTTTTCCACAATAATTATGTTTAAAATTATACTACATAGTTAATTTATGGTTTATTAATGATACAGAATCTGTGAATTCTTATAAAATTTATTTCTTGGTCTAGCTGTTGAATTCCTTTGCTGTATATAGTTTCCCTCGATGCTTAATTAACAACAGCAGAATGTTGACATATGCCGAAGTTCTATGCTACAATTATCTTTCAGTGAGACAACATGTCAGTCATACGGTTTCCTCATTTTGTCTCGAGTTGGCATTACGTGATATAAGACGACTATTTTCATTTTAAAACGCTGTGATTATCTTCCTACTCAATACAAAATGGTTCTTTTTATTTATTATGTGCTCTGGGTTTTTTATGAGTGAGCACACCGGCAACTCATTCAAATAAAAGACATCATTTCTAGTATTTTTTTCTTTTTATTTGCAGAAATTTTCTAATTGGAATGATCCTTCCTGTTATGACTACTTGATCAATGACATTAAACTTTCTCTTATTTAGCTTGAGATATAGAATCTGTCAGGTGATACAAGTAGTAAAGCTTATGTCAACAGTGACAATTTTCTAATAACTGTTATGCATTAGAAAATACATGTTATGTTGTGCAACTTTGTAAGTATCTTCAGAATAGTTCTTAGTGAAATAGCTCATTTCAGATTTTGAAATCCATATGAATTTGTGGAGCCATTGCTTTGTACGAAAGACAAATTCTATGGCATTATGAGAACAGATGCTTGCAGAGCAAAAACAGGAAAACAACAAGTTGGTGTACACCACTTCTCGTACACCACTCAAGTTAATTCACAGTTCATAGTTCAGGTACTGTACCCTGACAGAATTGCTCAGCTGATCTCTGAAATGATGTTCTGCCCATTTACTTCACTGTCTCAGTGAGAAATACCTTGGGCAAGGAAAGACTTGCAACTCCTCAGACAAAGAAAATGCAGCAAGTGAGCAAGTTGTGTTCTCTTCTCTTAATGTCTTGTGTCAGAGGACGTGGTGAACGGTCATTTCATCCTAATGCCACTCATGCTTTTATTGACTTCTGTCATATTCATATGTATTTCATTGTAGTCTCTTTCTCTGAGGACAAAAAGTATTATTTACTCATTCAGAAAAGTATATATTTCAGATTTCAAAAAAGTAAGAATCCACAAGACTTGAAAACACTGCAAACATACCCTGCTGTTTTACAACACAGCTCCACCAGTTTACCATTATGTAAGAAATACTCAACAATATTGAGAGTTCTGCCTCTTATTGTGAGTAGTGTTTGTATCTCTGAACACTTAATTCTTCTGAATAGCAGCTTGGCCACTAAGCAATTACTCATCTCTATCACTGGCATGAATGAATCTGTTCTGACAAAGATTACACACTGTAGGTATTTATAGGGTGATAAGCAGTTACAAAGCCCCATTTTCCCTTACCACAGGCAATCCATGTAGAAGAGTGACGCCTGTATGTTTTCTGTGAATTCACCCATCAGGGGAATTCTGGGGATTAAGTTTATTCCTTCAAGGGAGAAAGCAGACTCAGTACCCCATCCTTAATCTTCATGCCCCCTCAAAAGGTAAGGGATGTCCATGTTCAAGCCTCTTGTTGCTGTACCACCGGGCTTTACCAGCTTCCTGCAGCCTGTCCTGCTGGTTTTTGCAGGATGCACTGGGGTAATGCATTTGTTGTTTTGAACAGCACTTTTTAAATAGCTCCGATATTTAATTATCTCCAATATTTGCAAAACACACTCAGAAGCACAGCAATGTTTTGTTTTCTTTTGTTTTGTTTTTTTCTGGAAGAGTTTGAATTTTTCTGTTTGGCAAAAATTAGTTTATTTCTGATGAGTATTGATTTTAACATTTGTCTTTCATTTTCATTTTGGTATTTCAGCATTGCTTTATCATTTTACTGCTAACTAGCTATTCTCATTAAAAACTGAGTAACATACAGCAGGTACCTAATCTCACTTTTCAGAAGTCCTCTATAAACAAATACGTTTTCCTTGGGATTTTTTCACTTGTCCCTGTATTTGCACACCCTCATCAAACATTCATTTGTTCCCACACAGCATAATTACTTTAAGTAATTTTATTGGAATTGAGAGCTAAGGTTTAAAGACTTGACTGTATCTGTTTAATCGATAGTCCTGGTTGGGATGATATTCACTACGTATCCAAATTACCTTTTTGGATTTGGTATGACACTAAAAAAATCTATTAAACTCTTATTAAACTAATGTTTTAATAATATTAAAAGACCCCTGTGCTATTTTGCAGATACCTAAAACCACTGAAATTCCACATCTGATACCACAGACTTATCTGGAGCTCAGAGTGAAGGGGAAATGCAAGAACCAGGGAATTATAAGTCAGTCACTTAATATGCACAAACAGTTTGCGAGCACTTGGAAGATAACGTATGAGTAAAAACAACATGAATTTATTATGAAGAAATCATTAAACAGATTTAATGCTCTTATGTGAGCTGTTAACTGGTCTGGTAGTTAGGAGAGAAGCTGTATATCTTACTCTGATATGAATACCTTTTCTCATTACATTCTTATAAGGATGGCATAGAGAATTGAGGACTAGGGGAAATTGAAAGGGTGGAAAATTACTGGATAACCTCGCCTAACAAATAGCTGATAATGGTTCATTATCAAAGAGGGGGTGTGTCATTTAGGATTCAACAGATAGGTGATACGTGTGGTTTTGTTCCAAGTTTTCCTGACAACTTGAAGGATCTGTTTACAAATTTTGTGTACAGTGCTAAACCAGGAGGGCCTGCAAATGCAATGGAGTCTTGGCTGGTAATTAAAAATTAGTTTGGAAAAGTAGAAAAAAAGATCTTAAAACAATGAAATGAAAGAGAGGCAAGTGTAAAGTACTCTGCTTGAAAATAGTCAACTGCAGTTTTAAAGAATGTAGAAACTGAATAAAATGGCAACAATTCCAAATAATGTGGAAATTACAGTAAACAAAAAGCTGAATGTCACGTGCAAGGAACTCAAATACCTGACTGAGGGACATAAATAGGAATATAAAACACAAGATAAGTGAAATAATTGTTGTGCTTTACTCAGTACAAGCTCAGCTGGGTACTGAGTACACCTGGTGTACACTGGGTGCACATAGTCTAGCCAGTTGGACAAAGTACAGAGCACACTACAATTAATTAGTGTTTTAGAAAACAAGCACTGTAACGGAAGAATTAGTTTTTATTCTTGGTTTTTTTGGCCAAAATAAGGGGAAATAGATAGTATTCAGAATGAAATATAAATAATAAGTTAAAGAAAATTAAAAAGGAAAGTTCTCACTTTCTGGGATGAGTATGACAAGAATTGAATTAAATTGAAGCAAAAAAGATCACATTGCTGTAATGTTAGATTTTTAAAAATCTATCAGAAATAGCATGGCTATCGCCCTCTTGCAGACAAATTGAAGAGTCGTAAGATCTCTCTTCTCCTTTTTCTTCTATTGTCAACTTCATTGACTAACCTGTAACCTTGACAACTGCTGAATATACAGCCATATAAAAGAAATTATTCACCAGAGACGTAGTGTAGGTAATTTATTTTCTGATTCTGAAACAGAATTTCTGCTTGTCTTTTTGTGATGGTGGTAATTTGTGTTTTGGCCCATGGGAAACTCTATCCAGCTGCAGGTAAGTTGAGGTATCACTAGCATATCTTATATTTATTCTCTGTAGTTATACTGCCACAGCAAAACTGGAGAAATAATGGTAGTATTCTAAATGTAGTGGTTGATACTGTGTATAAGGTGCTAATTTGCAAAGATATAAGAAAGTAAGTAGTGAATGATTATTGTGTTTGGCAGTCACTTCTTAGCTATTCATATTGATAATACAAAAGAAACCTAAAACATTTGATCAGAGTATAAGAAGCTTAACAATAAGCATAGAACAGCAGTATAGTTTGGACCCCTGTGCAAAGAAACTTCCTTTATTAATTTATTTAGAACTGCTTTTACTTGTTAAGTCACATAGCAATAATTTCAGTGTTTATCTCTAGAAAATAGAAAGCCTTGTATTTAGAAAAATATTATAATTGGTCTTTGTAGCTTTCATCTAATTTCTAGGTCACTGTTTTCCCTCCACCTGTAGCTATTTAAGCACAATTTTGTATTTGAATGGGAATTTTTCATATAGATAATCTCAACAATAATACTAAATAAAAAATATTTTCTATTTCTTAAATAGAAACACAGACTGTACCTTGGTTGAAAAATATTCTGTGTATATATCTTTGTCTCCTGCACAGAATATTTGGTTGTAGTCATTATAGCCATTGACTATATTTTAATTAATTTCACTACTTCTCTTTTATAGTTTGTTTGATAACTAAGCTTGAACTCTTCGGTAAAATAGTGTTTCAGTAGACATCTTTTTGGAAGAAACTTCAGTAATTCATAAAAAAATTGGTAATCCAAAAAAGAGGTCAAGATCCTAAAATTACGCACATTGACTTTGCTGCTCCTTCTGGCGTAGAAAACATCAATTTATTCTTTATGTACTTTTTTTTTTCTCCCCAGCCTGTAATTCCAACCAGTCCAACAAGCAGCTCTACAACACCAACAAGTACAATGGGATTATCCTCAAAAGTGGAGAACTCTGCACTCCAGGATGTTTTCATTCTGTCTCCTATGTCCGGACTTTATGGCCCCAGGTATTTACCTCTTAATGAATATGAGGTTTTGAAAAAACAAAAATGTACTCTTTAATTTCACTAGATTAAAAAAAAATAACAAGCAAACTAACAAACAAAAAACCCCCCAACCAAACCAAGTATTTAGTAAAATCAAAAAGCTGGAAATACATGAAGCAGCATATTACTATTTTGAGAGAATTAACTTCCACGTAGCCAGATAACAGTTGAGCAAAACCTGAGTTTAGTCGTAAGCCAACAAAGCATTTAAAGAAGTCTTTAATAATGTAGTTTTATTTACTTTTATGTGACCTCTTGTATCTTATTCTAAAGCAAGCATTTCTGCAAGGGAAACCCTTGCCTTCTCATTATACAAATTCCTTATGTTCCCTTTAAATACTAGAAAACTCCTGGATAACTATGTTTGCCTTAGGGTTAAAATGGATCCTAGTGATGATTTCAAATATTTACATTTGTTGAATTGAATCCGTTTTATGAAAGTTCACACATATAGCATTTTAATTACAGGACTTCTCATTTGTAGAGGCAGTTGTATGCTTTAGCTTTATCATAAAATGGTTTATTTCTCCATAATCTTCTAGTTTACTCTTTTTAGGGATGAAATTGGAATAATGTCTTGTGATGACATCAGCAAATTTGGAAAGTCTGGAATGAAAGGCTCTGACTCTCCAAGCTATTTTCTGGAGCATGAAAGTGGGAAATACTACACCTTAATTGAAAGTGAAGCCCACCCTGTGGGCTCTGAGTATGAGAGAAACAGAGCTACAGGAGTGCGGAGAAGAGAAAAAACACCCACCCATGGTAAGCTTGATTTCTCTAGCATTTCTAAACTGACCAGATGTATGAATGATGCTGTTAACACTGCTACAGCCCCAAAAATCTGTCATTCTTTATTAGACCCTGACCTGTTGGCTCAAAGTTTATGTGAAGGAATAATTAATGTAATTACAGGGTAACAATGAAGATCTGGAGGGTGTAAGTTATTCTGCAGTGCACACTTGGAATTTTGAATGAGACTGCATCTTGAGTTTACTCAATTTCATTCACAAGCTCTTGGAGATTATTTTAGTTGCAGCATTCTGGACTGTTAAACTTCATGGAGGGCCTGGAAAGACTTCCTTGTAGTATAAAAATATCTATAAGATGCAAGGCCCTCCAAAATTCAGTGCTGTATTGAATGGATGTAATTATGTGAGTAGTATCCTGCAATGCATTGTTAATATATTTAAAAATCTTAGAACTGGGACTGCTTAAATATATAAGATGCTACTAAAAATAATAACTCTGGTTTTCTATAGAATTGTCATGTGTATGAAAATCTATATGGATGTACAGGTATAGAAACATATATGTGCTTGTATATGTAGATATATGTATATATGAGTATATAAAAGGTATTGCTGAAAATTAATTAACTGATTTGCTTGGTGTTTCATGACTTTTAGAAAAATACTACTGAAATACAGCAGTATATTCTCCATATATTTTCAGAGGTTTTAGTTTCAAGTCAGTAAGTAATTTTTATAGAGCTTATGAAGTTAAGATAAAATATTTCTTTAAAAACAGTGTAATTATATCTCATTTTGAAAATGGCATCATTTCTGAGCCTAGGAGAAAGCAATGACTCCTCCTTCTAATCACAGCATTCTGTATGGCTGGGTTCTATCTTTTGAGATATATATAGAGATATGTATGTGATATGTGATATGTGTATGTGTATGTACATTAATCAGTACTTCATTCACCTGCTCTGAGACAAAGGGTTTTTTTCCTTTCTCTCATTTCATTAAGAAAGGTTCCTACGTTTTTTTCTCTTCAATCTCTAGGAAAGGGAGAACCTCTCCCAAGCTCAGAGTAGTAAAGAAAAAAAAGAGTCTGTGAAGAACAGAGGTAACAGAAGTATGCTGCAGTTCAATGGAAATAATCCAAAAGCAGTTATAGTGATATAACTGAATAACAGCTATACAATTCCAACAGCTGAAATAGGACACAGTTGGGGAAAAAAGAAAGAAAAACCTTTAAGCGCCCCATGCACTGATTCTGTTGCTCTGCCTTAGAGCTGAAGCGTCTCTGGTGCACACAGAATCACAGAATCACAGAACGTTAGGGATTGGAAGGGACCTCCAAAGATCATCCAGTCCAATCCCCCTGCCGGAGCAGGAACATCCAGATGAGGTTGCACAGGAAGGCGTCCAGGCGGCACGGTTTGATACCATGGGTGTTATTAAATGTAGTTTCTCATTCTTTTTTCAGTAGTTAGTACTTACAGACGATGCAGCTTCCCTGTCCTTAGACTGAGGTGTTCCTACCACCATAAATGTTAGAAGAAAGGGCAGGTGATGTCCCGAGATGCCAAAACAGATTTTGATAATTAAGACGTCGAAGTATTTTCCTCTGTCAATAAATGTTTGCTGAAGTTTTCTTACTATATGCGAGATATCTATGGTATAGTTTACATAACTTACCTGGGTTAAGGTTTCAACTGCATCACCTTTTGGCTAAGCCCATCTTATGAGTGACAGTAATTTCCTCTGCTGTTTTGAGAGCTGAGAGGGTCAAGTAAGTCTGAAAATACGACAGCTGCAAGAATACTTCAAATTACATCTGGTGCAGTGGTAGTTCGCTGCAGCTAGAGAGTGATAATTCATCATAGCTAGACTTTCCCAACAAAGGACATCCAACTTTCCAAGTGTTCTGGTTTTTGTTATTCTAATAGTTAGAAAGCAAACTTAGTTTATTTTTGTCAAGTAAACAGAACTTTTGTCCTGTTTCTGTATTTTGCTAACTGCAGCTGGATTTATGGTAGAAAATGGCAAACTAACAATTGTAAAATGGACAGGATCATTCATATATACACACTACCTTTTCAGAATGGGGAAATTTTAATAAAACTTTGTTATAAGTAGAATATTTTTAGTAAATTTTACAGCCCTTTACCTGATGCTTGAAAGAGCTGTAACACTGAAGAGTAGGATTCTACCTTAAGTCTAGTCTTTATCTTGCTAATAAGTGATGTCTTTTTATAAAAAAATTAGAGTGAAAGATAAATTTAACTGTGATTAAAATTGGAGCCAGATGGATGTATTTGGCTTGCTTTCATAAATTCATGCTGTATAATGACTTAAAACATAGGGCTCTGTGCCTGATCCCAGTAATATGCAAGATCTTTCTTGTGTTTATGATGGACAGTTCTGATTTTCTGTAACTTTGAAAATCTAGAAAGAATTTTATTTGAAAGCCTTAGGAATATGCCTTTGTTTCAAGAAAAAATTGTCAAACCACAAAAGTGATTAAACTACAGATTAAATTAATCTGGCAATTAATGGATTTCCAAATCCAGATTTTCTTCTACTGTAGTAGAATGATTTGTGCTTTTTGACATTGGACAGAAAGAAACACACTAAATTTAGTCAGCGGGCATACAGCATAATAATGCACGCTGACAAGGCCAAAGTGCTAATGCTTTATAGTCAGTTTTGTAGTGTTCCTTGTTTAATGGCCTGCTATCAATGTTCTGCTGATACCATAGTAAGGAATGAATAATGCACATTAATATCTTGCAGCCATAGTGCCATAAAATCATATTAATTAAAACCTTGTTGTCTGAATCTTCTTTTTTTTTTTGTTATTGCTGTTACCAAACTGCACTCCATGTTTGCTTTTTAAGGCATTTGAAATTAATGTTCCTTGAAAGTATGTGATCCCCTCATTACCCACCATGTGATTTTCTAGGTCAGTTAGTTTTTAGTGTTTAACTGATAGGTATGTTATATTGTATCTGTATTAATAATCTTCCTAGTTTTACTAAAGCATACTAGTCCATTTAAAAACTTTATTCCAAAACATCTATTTAATATATAAGCAAGTTTTTACAGAACAGAGTTTGAAAATAAATTTGTAATCTGCTGTCCAATCACAAGTCATTTTCCAAAGTCAGCAGTACTTTCCTTCAGATCAGTATAATGAAGTAGACAATCAGGAATATATGCTGTTTAATCGATCCTGAATGCTACAACTTAATAATGTATAGGTGCTGATAAAAAGGATTGCTCTGAGGGGCCAGTTCATGCCTTTAATTGATAGGCATTACTAACTCTACAGCTTTCTATTTTGAAGCTTCAAAAATTATATTGGTTTTTCCTGAATTCTTTCCAGGAGATTTAAGGCCCGTTTCTATGCCTACTGAGTACAGTTGGATAGGGGAGTCAAAAGAACAAAACATGTACAAGAGAGGAAGCAGAGGTGAGTATTTTTGCTCTTCTCTGCTGTTCTCCAAGATTTTTATTTTTTTTAATTACTTAAGACGCATGAAGATATCATCAAAAGAGCCAAAACTATTTTTCTTGAGTGCCACAGAGAATATAAAAAGGCCTGTTTAGTATCTGGGTTTTTGTGTTTCTAGTTCTGAAAATTTAAAAGTTTGTATTAGTAGGAGGAATTTACTCCATCTAATTCTAGTCTAAAGAAAGATAAACATCAAGGGAAAAAAGACTTACAAGATTCAGATACATATTAATAGCAATCAGTTCTTAATCTTCACAGTTCTAAAAAAGTGATGTTACAGATGTACGGTAATGTCCTTTGAGACACATTTTGATTTGTAGGAATGAATATTTGAAATAAGAATCAGCAATTGTACTGTCACTGCTCAAACCAGCAGTCCTAATCATACAAATTTATATTGATTTCAGTGGGAATTACGAACTTTGGAAGAACCGTGGTGATAGAAAAGTTCCTTTTTCTCTATGCTTAAAAGTGATTATATAATTCAAAAGAATGTGCTTCCAATATGCAAATATGTTTATTGCTATGCCAATTGTTAAAGGTTCTTAAATAAATACTATTTTTTCAGAATCTTAGGCACAGTGTGGGTAGCTCAGAGGAATTCAACTTGACTACATTTAATATGACAAAATTGAATGATACTCTTGAAAATTAGTACAGGGTTTTAAACTACCCTTTCTGGTAATCTTCCATGCCAAAAGAAAATTGGATTTAAGATGCAAGTCTTTTCTGATTTATTCCAAATCTGTTGATTTATGTTTAGTTTGTATTGCCTGGCCAGTTCTCATTTTGAAATTGTGCCCAAGTACAATGCACATCACCTTAAGACTATTATTCCAGCTTGTCAGGTTCCTTGAAATTACAATCCTTGTCTCTGAAATGGTCCCTGAGATGCTCCCTGCTTGATACAATTTATAGATATTTTAAGTGTATGCTCACTTTCACCTCAAATGGTGGGGTTGGGGGGTTGTCAGTAAATGTGGTACCGAGTCCAGTGCGAGCCCTCATAATTGACTTGACATTCACATGACTCTTTCCTGTTCAGTAGTACAAAGTGATGATCTTTGACATTTCACTGAAACCTTTTGGCTGTATTTATATTTTCTCTGTTACACAAGCCATATAATGTGGTACTATCTGTCACACAGGGAGCTGGGTATGCACCACTGTCTTTCTGTGCCTAGGAATTGTGCCAACTATTTAGTTTGCTCTTGGTTGAAACCTTGGTACAAATAAATTCATTTGCAGAAGAAAGAGTCTCAGATGAAGTGGAGAATTAACCATGCTGACAATATAGATGCAGCCAAAATGGTTCTCTGTTTATTTCCTCTTACTAATGTTTCTTTTTTCCTTTTTTCCCCTCCAACAACTGACTCTGAGAATTCACTCCTGCGGTATCTGAGTGATGACAAGATACTGGTTATCCAAGAAGAGCCTTTGACACAAAAAGACAACAAAAGGGACACAGGTCGTAGGTCAAGAAAAAAGGGCAAAAATACAAGCAGTCCAAACTACCCTATTAGTCCATCTGTGTTGACATCTACTATTAATGTTAGGCTTGAACCTGGACAGCAAGATGTCTTGAATTTCTCACTAGCAGAAAACAATACAGTTCCACTTTATCATGTAAGTATAAAACAAAAACCCTTATTACATAAGGCACATAGAAAAACACAAAAAAGTTTTCTTTTTAGGATTGATATAGGTATGAAGACATATTCTTCTACGTCATGTTTTAATATTGTATTTTATAGTCCAAGAAAATTGCTTAATGCCAATATCACAATAGCTTTCACATAAGAACGGTCTAGACAGAAGGGAAAATTTGAGGCAAAGACCATTTGAGTTACTGCTTATTTAAATTGCACTACCATGGCCACAGTCTAGTAATGTGAATTTATAATGATAATAGAGGAAATATTTTGGACTAAAACTATGGAGATTATATAATTCATTGGGCAAATGACCAGCTAGCTCTTGTAGCCACCATGAAAAAGCACTAGGTTCTCATGACTGTTGGCTAGTACAGAATTTCGCTGTACTGATTTGGATGTTTTGAAATAATCAGTAGCCTTTCAGAGATCAGTCCTCACTGTTCATCCTTTGTACATGTATACTGTCTTTTATAGAGGCATTCTTAAATTTTACTCATGGTCCTACCATTTGGGAACAGACTGCTCCATGCTCACGACACAGAACAGTAGCTTCAAAATATCTTGTGCTCCAACTTCAATACCTTCAGGGCTGTTTTTTACTGTAAAAAAGACCCATATTTGGTATGGAAGCTTTTCAAGGTATATATATTTTCTAATCATGGTGAATTTCCTCCTTGAAAGACCTATGTGAAAAAGCAGGACTTTAGGCAAGTCTACCCAAAAAGTCAGTACAGTACATGTTTCATAAGCTCAATGTGCAGTGATTACAGAGGAGGACACATGTAAAATGATTATTCATGGACTGACACAGTGGTATAAATTTTTCTATTGCCACTTTTGCTGTCCTTCAGGAGATAGTCATAGGAATCGGAATATCTCAGGCACTTAGTCAACTGCCTTATAAATATACAAGAGGAACTGAGTCGACAGATATACAAGAGTTGCTGACACAGGTTTTGTGGGTTCTTGCCAGTACAGAATCATTTGTATTAACATCTTTTCACTTTGAATACTGAAAGAATTATGAAAAGTGAAGCAAAAAATTGGTTGGCATATCTATCCTGAAAGATAACTACCCAGAATGAAAATTTTAAATATCAAAGAACACTTAATGGCATTTTGATATGAAAAAGGAAGAGAAAAATAACATACAGTTGTGTTCCCAGACACAAATTTAAATTTTAAGTAGATCATCTTATTTCCTTAATATCTAAAAGTGTTATCAGGATTTTTCATAAGCATTTCAATATATTTACTTATTTGGATAATAAGATTTTATTCTATCGAG
Organism: Mesitornis unicolor; assembly: GCF_000695765.1. Classification (NCBI taxonomy): domain Eukaryota; kingdom Metazoa; phylum Chordata; class Aves; order Mesitornithiformes; family Mesitornithidae; genus Mesitornis; species Mesitornis unicolor. Next base: position 23,442 of record NW_010166007.1, on the reverse strand, counting down.
AATTCATTCTACAAAAAGTCTAAGATTAATTGAAAGAAGATACTTCAAAACTTTACCTAACCAAATTACCATAAAACAGCTTTTGCTACTTTCGTATTAAAAAAAAAATATTATCTGAGGTCAGCTTACCTTTTTCTTGCTTTTCTAGTCTGTGTTCTGTTTTTTAAATTTCCATTAATTCCTCTACACTTAACACATGCCCAGAACAACTTTTTGATATAGACCAAAATCTCAACCCAGGTAAATGCTTTAGAAAATTGAGATGATAATATTAAATAGGATGTTACTCATCTTTAGTAAAGGTAGGGCAACAACGTCTTTTAAGCAAACAATTATGGTATGATGGAAGGAGAAATTGAGATACACAGTTTCACTTAGCCATTGCTTTATTTTCTATGCATTTACATAAATACGTACCAAAAAACCCAGACACTTATCAGTAGTTTAATTTACGAGACACAGACGTAAGAAGTTTTACAAAATTGGTAATTGCATAGGCTCACCACTAGATTAATGCTTTGCAAGGAAAGTTGATTTGGAACCTAAAATTAAACAATTAGGCTGATTTCATAAGTTGCTGTGAGGATACAGAGTTACTATAGAAAACGGATATTTAGGTAATTCAATATTGGCAGTATGCCCAGGATATAAAATGATGCATAAAGCCATGTTGCAGTAAAGTATTACTGTCAAGAAACACTGCCCCTTTCAGGATATATTTATAACTCTAATTTAATTGATATGCAATTCTGCGATGCGTGGCACAGAATCTGAGGAAGAGTCAATTACAATTAACAAGGCTGTTAAAATTAATTATTAACCAATAGAGTATTTCTTAGAACATGACTTCCTGTGTTTACTAATGCTTCACTTCTGAAATGACGTTGTTCGCTAGATTAAGCCTAAATAGTTAAGCATATGTAAATATCACCAAAGTATATCCATTATAGCGTTGAATAGACTCAATGCTTATTTGTATTACCAGAGCTCATTCTGAAGAAAATTAACTTATCAAGTAGGAGCCCTGCACAGGAGACCAGATGTAGACAAGAAATTTTTCATCCTGTATTTTTAACCCAAAAAACAAAACACAAAAAGTATTGAATGGAAGACAGTCTCCATCTTTAAACTGTTGTTCAGGATTTAAAAAAACCTTTAGCAAACCCTATGTGTTTTGCTGATCAGTTCTATTTTGCAATATGGGAACCAGCTTCTGTCTAAAAGGAATATTGAAGTTCTTATTCCAGACCCAGTCTGAAAATCCACATGGTGTTCGACCTTGTGTTTTTACTGCCTCAGTATCTGAAGGTCTGATAATTTGCTGGTTACTACATTAAATTCTCAAATAAGATAACGATCTCATCTGGTTTTACTTAGTGACAAATGTTCTGTGCCTATTATCTACAAAGTAACTGGATATTTTGTTTTGTAGTATGATGTATTAAGAAATCAGATTATAAAATATTGAATCATCTGATTTTATTGTGAATTAGAATTCAGTGTGTAGAAGAAACTTACATTTTAAAGAATTTTAAGATAGATTCTTTCTTTTCAATATTCCCCATATAGTAAAACAGAAATAATGGCTGCTCTAGGGTAGTCATTGAGACTGTTACGGCAGTAGTCATTTTTTATACTAAAGATAATTTGAAGCGTTATAGGAGTTTAGGGTTAGTCATTGTTTCACAGCACTTCCTTAACTTGCTTTTTATTTTCTACCTGCTGATCACAGTAAGTTGGTAATGCATGTCTTTAGCATAGAATGATGTAAATGCTATTTAACCATTCTGGGAGCTGCAGAATGCAGGTTGACAAATAACACAAAGTTTAATGGTACATGCTGAGAACTAAAATGTGCGCAAAAAGAATGTAGATCTGTTTTTCATGTAATGTATACATGCTGGGATGTGCCAGATGTTTCAGACACGGTTTTTTAGATGATACGCAGTCTGAGTGCTACTATGATAAGTATAATAATTAAGATGGTCTGGGAGAATCTTATATATTCAGCTCCATATGACTGAAGGAGGAGTCTTTTACTGCCAATTTTGTAGGACAAGTGCTCACATATTATTTCTTCTTTCCTGGTTTTGCAGGAAGAAACAAATCTGTGCCAAGTGTCAGGGATAAGAATTACTTTCTTCAGAGTTTTATTTCCTTTCTGAGTTGCTGAATAAATTCTATCTTTGTTTTTTATTTAAGTGCCTGTAATATGGAAAACATTTTCTCCCTACCTTGCAGGTATGTTGAGAAATCACTGTGAGAATGATTATGTGGCATCTAGCTCACAGAAGCTAATATAACTTTTCCTAGCTTCTGTAGCTTCAAACTGATTCTGTCCAGTTCTATTGATTGTAAGATAAGATTCTTTTTAATTTCTACTGGACCATAACTGTGTATATCACGGTTTGAGCTGACAACTAACTAGCTAGTACTGTAAGATAGAGCCTTCAGTAGCAGTGTGCAATAATATATTTAGTTACAGTTCTGATCAGATATGATTCTCTAAACTACACTCTTCATTAATCTATAAATAGCTCACAAGGGAAAAGGCATTTTTCAGTACAAGGGAAAATAAAGGGAAATTAACTATGGTTGTCCTTGATTTCTATAAGAAATGCCTATTTGCAGTAAGGAGAAGCAAGTCAGCAGTTGTATTTGTGTTGGGTTTTAGTCCTGAGCAACTTACTCCATAAAGTAAGTTCTGTTACATGCTGAGAAGTTTTGCCTATGAGTTCCACTGCACTAAGGAAGTGAAATTATTATCAAATCTGAACTTTTGGTATCCATTATACTCTGTCTATAATGCAAAGTGAAAATCCTGTATAGATTCTCTAAGTTAGACCAAATTTAGCTCATGTGTCTGCACAGCACAAACCTACATTTGTTTCAGATACCCCTTTGCAGATCCAGAAGCAACTTAGAAAAATGGTTGAGCTCACTCCTGAAATAATATACTGCATCTGGATCCAGGCACAGTATGTTTATCTGCCTGTGTAGAGCAGTTGTGAAGCTCAGCTGAGGTATGAGCATCTTCATTATTTTTTGTAGACCTTCTTTGGGCTCCAGCCATGCCGTATTTCCAGAGGACGCCTGGAATTTTGCACTGAACCCACTGCAGTGGTTAGAACTGATGCATTTGCACTGGCCTGGGATGCCTGCTTCAGCAATTCAACTATGAGGCAGGCTATATATTACTGCTTGCTTCCAAATGTTTAGGCTACCTTGGTTTTTTTAATCCTTTAAACTGGTAGTTACATTAGGATGCTTTACAGCAGAGCAAATATGAGGCTGTCTTTATCCAAACATAAGCAATGTTTACATAAGTAATTTTGCTGTATTAGAGCATATTTAAATTATGATATTCTGCAGTCTTCAAACAAACCACTATGAAGTACCAATGAAAGTTAGCAAATGAAGCATTCATTAACCTACTTGATCCTCATGTATAGACTGCAGGTTGTAAAGCATTCTGGAGTTCTTTGACTCCAGAAGGTCACAACAGAGCTAAGATTTACTGTATTGTATTATTTTAGTAAATAAATTAATGGCTTGTTTTTATTATTTCTTCAGGCTACCAAAAAAAAGTATTTTATTTCTGATTTTGTGTATGTAGTCTAAAGATAAATTTAACAGCCATTTGGACTGACATGTTTCAGCATTTGTTAATAAATGTTAGCTGCAACTCATATTGTTGCTACCATAATTGCAATATTTATCATCCAGAAGAATGCACCAAATGCAAATATCCAAACTCATCTTCCCTGTAAAACAAATATCTCCTACGGATTCACGTGCAGGAAGCCAGCTGTAGTACTCTGAAGACTCTGAGTCTCCCCCTCTACTCACTGGCTCAGGCCTTGGTCCCTGTCCTTTACCTCTTCACCTTCTCAGCAGGCTTCCTGCCTTCCCCAGCAAGAGAATGAGCAAGGGCTTTTGGAGGATGAGAGAAAGCATTGCGTGACAGATAAGGAAGTCAGTCCTGTATAGGGCAGGGCCATGGGTAGCTGGTACCATCCCAAAGGAATGGGGAAAGTGAGAAAAAGGAAGGGGAAGTAAAGCAATTGGCTGTCTTTTTTCCTAGCCTGTGTAACTTCTTCCTTTCAACTTCAGCTGCTCCCCTTCTTCCACTTCCCTGCCCTTTCCCATGGAATCCTCTGCAGCAAATCACTGCTGAATATTGGGCTGCATTGCATGTCGGCTGTTCTTAACTTCTCAGCAAGAAAATGTTTCTGCTTTGTGACAGTAGAAGCTTGCAGTTCAGAAATATGTTCCATCCAACAGTGTAGTTTCAAGTGATTGGATTTCCAATTTAGGACTCTGAATGCTTTTTCTCCTCAGGAAGAACTGCATTATGTTTTTCATGTTAAATCTGCATAACTTCACTGCACCTTTTATTAAATGATATTAAATTCTACCTTGTAGTTTTTCTATGATTAAATAAAATTGTATTCTCTAAACTTTAGTGGATACTTGAAGTGAATGTCCACTTTAGTTGCTATATGTCTTGTATAAAATTAAGATTGCCAGTACACAACACAGAATGATTGCTCATTCCATAAAACTCAGTAGTTCTAGTTGATTTATTGCAACAAAATAACATCTGGTGTCTGTTCCAGAAAAGCATAAGAGTTTTGAAGTGTACAAATATATTTGCAAGTTGATATGCTGGTTTTCTTTGACAAAAAATCCCCACCCATTTCTTTGGAATGCAGTATTTATTCTTTGGTTTTGAAGAAAAGAAGAACTTTTTTGTTGCGGCTTTTGGGGGCTATGTGGATATTTTTGTCTGTTGGTTGGCTGGAGTTTTTTTACACCTTTGATGTTCAGATTAAACCTCCCTTAAATTTCTTTAGTTTCCCTTAAATTAAAAGAGCTATGAGGACACGGGTAGGCTTTGGTCAGTATAAAATAGAGTTTATCCATTGTTGTAATTTGTCCTTTTGGAATATTTTTTTGCTTTACTACATGAGATAAGTTTTGTTAGTCACAGGGAAGTCTTCCTTTAGATAACCCTTCAGAACACTTTTCCTAACCTCACAAGTAATCTGGGTTAGCTTCTTTTTCAGGTATAACATTTTTCCAAAAATAGAACTTCCATTCTTTTAAATAATTTTTCCTACTATTTGCTGACAAAATGTTCATAATATATCACATAATTAACAATTCTAAGTGGATATTTTTCTTCTGTTTTTAGTTAATTTTCTCATCTGTCATCTTGGTTTTTTCAGCATAAAAATTGGGTATCTCTGAACCATACATGATGTAGCTTGCATGAGATTGTTTCCTGTCTCTCCCCTCAATGAGAGTGAGAGAAAGAAAAACCTCAAAGGCTGCTTTCATTTTTAGCTGAGCAGAATAATTTTGCAAGTGTATTCAATGGGTTAAGCAGCAGCTCACTGAGCCAGAGAGATAAGTAAAGCCCCTGGCAACAAGGCTACTGTTTCACTTTTGAACAATCATGTAAAGAACTGTTTAGGATAATGAATATGGGAGTTAAGGAAGTGGGAGAAGAAAACATTTTTGTAGGGAATTCAATATCTGAGAACAGAAGAAAAGAAGAACAGTATTTGTAATAAACATAAAAGAACCTTTTTTGCATCTGAATAAAATACATATCTAGATGGGATGAATATATTGCATTTGACCATTGAGATTAGTAACTCTCATTATCAAAATATTTGAGTCTCATTACCAACTATTGTAGTCTCTTCCATTAGTAAACAACAGCTAAACAATGACCTTTGAATGTTTTCACACTGTCTCTGCAGTTCAAGGTTTCTTTATGAAATTCTAATTCAAGGAAACAATTTTTGGGTATTAGTTATTTATAGAAATTCCAGGTAAACAGGAGTTTCTATGGGATTTGCTTGGGGAGAGGATCATCAGATCAGCTTGTTAGACTGTGTGTGCCTTATTCTCCTTCCATTTCTACTTGTGTAAGTCAGAAGTAGATCCACTAAAATCCCTAGAGCTACATAAATGTGAAGCTGCCTCTAAAGAAGGCTGATAGGTGCCAGTGACCTGAATTTCACAGAATTTGTGCTTTATAGTCTGTGACAGCATGACAAGACTTGTGCTTCCTGAGCCTCCCACATGTCTACTAGTCATGAAAGTGGCTTCCTAGTAAGATGAAGTCAAGTTTTAGTTTGGGAACTAGGCTTTCTGAATACCAGGAACGTAACACTGTTAAGAAGCAGCTGTTCAAAGAAATTGTGTATAAGGTTGCTGAAATTGCAGATGGGAGTCTACCACATAGAAGTCATTGTCAGTATTGTATCTGTGCATGTAATTACAATTACACGTGGAAATTGATTATAGCTATATGTGCACATGTATAGAAATACCAGCGTGCGAATTTTTCCATATATGCTATCAGAAGTCCTTTTTCGAAGATTGGCATTTCAAGCTAGCAACTAGATTGTACCCCAATGATAGCTTCTTTGGAGATAAAAATTCAGTCAAATAAAAGTCGTACATATGTACATGTATGTAAATCTGTAGTAATCCCTTGTGTCCATACTTAAATATTGGCAATAATATGTATTACATTAATTAGCTGGTCAGGAGCAGATTTTTTTTTCTAATAAATTAAGTATTGATAAAAACGTAGAAGTTCACAACTAATAATCAGTTACAATTTGCATAATCTATGAGTAGTTAAATGGTTAACTCGTTTATCATTTTCCCCACTATTATAGAGTTGTAAAATTTCCCTACTACAAACTCTTCTTTAGTTAATTAGATTAGATTATTCAATATCTTTGAAAATTAGTGCTCATTAATGCAAAAAATCAGTGCTGTTGAAAGAAAGACCTCTAGAAAAAACATCATTTTATTAACAGGAGCATGTGTCACTCTGTCACGTCTTTTTCAGTCCAAACAACTGCTTACAGTTGTACCAATGTAAAAGATCTGATCAAAAGGAGTCTTGAAACCACAATCCAAGGTGATGACCCATGATATAGATGTTCATTGGGGTTTTTTTGGAAGGAAATAAGTTACTGGGCTAGTTCTGTAGTAGTAGTGAAAATCTGTAATACAGGTGATGAAAAGAACACTGTCAGCACAGTGTCAATGAGGAAGATTTCCTTGGCTTTGTCAGGAAAGGGAGTGTGGGATGAGTCCCACTTGGAAGACAACATGAATAAATCCTGATTTGGAAAACACTTTGCTTTTAGTTGGGGAGCAGTTTTAGAAAAGCAAGGCCTTTACTAATTAAGAAACAGAATGGGAAACACTTAAAGTGACTTAATTGTTTTTCCCACTTTTAGTTGCTAAAATTAGTTACTCTAGAAGGCAGAGGGATGTGAGAAAATCCTTGAGCCTTCTAGTATGAATAAATGTTATTTTTATAACAGTAGCATGGGTAGAGCCGCTGTGTCAAAGTTCTTTTACTTGGTTGGCCACACAGTATTTTATTAGGCTGTCCACAGTATTTTCAGGGATGATCAGACTTGTTCATTCATATTTGATAGCGCATTAGCAGCAGCAGAAATCTGACTTTTATTATGCAGGATTTTACTGAAGCTCTTCAAACAGATATTTTGCTCTCTCTTACAGTTGGCTTCAAGAAAATAGGACTATTTCTAAATAGTATACTTTCATTTTTTTAGGTTCTTCAGACTAGATTTCAGTGTACCGTAAGGAGGAGTAAGTTGTTTATAGCACTCAGGAAAGTCTATTATAGTTTTGCATGCTCAGTTACTCAGTGGGAGCCCCTGCATTTGCCTGGTTCCAGCAAGATTTGTAGAAGTCCCTGCTTTAAGTGTAAGTTATCTTCATCAGCTAAGATAATCTTACTTCAGTGGTAACCATCTTTGATACCCACATTTGCTAGTATGTTTTAGCTGAATCAATTACCAGAAGACATAAAACCACAAGTTTTTAGTAGTAAGCAGTATTTAATGCACCAACAAGAGTTACTTGTAAATTAGTAGCATCTTAATTATTGTGGACAGTAAGACACAAAAGTCTATATAAGTAAAAACTTAAATGCACATCATTTATGTTGCATTGTAGACGTTTTTGCCAAGATATATTCTCTGGCTCGAGTGTGGGTTAAAAGTGGCAATGTTTTATTCAAAACGCAAGCGTATCACAGAATCTACCTGCTGCAAAATGAGGAAGAGTGCTTAGCATTCTTTAATTTTCAGCCCTATGATCATTACAATGATCATTCTGACACTTGTAATGATTTAGTGATCCACTTTTTACTTTATATAGGCTGTCAGTACCTGCATGTGCTTGATAGTCTGGAAATAAATCTTTCCCATTAATAATCCCACTGCACATTCACCATGATCTAGCAGCAGCCTGATTCTCCTTTGGATATGAGAAATGCTTCAGAGAAACAGGGAAAAAGTAGTCATCACATGGCCCTGCTCAGGGGAAAATGTCTTTCAGATCTTAGCTTAGATTATTAGTCTAATCTAGATGAACAAAACTCCTCAGTTGTTTCAATTTTACTGTGGTATCACCAATCCCCTCCAAACTTATTATTTCTTTCCAGGGTAACTTCATCACTTGAGGGTTTTTTTGCCTGCTTCAAGTGGCAAATGATCTATTATCTATAGTAGAAATAGCATGGTAAAAGATGATAAATGATTCTGTATATGGATACAGCAGGGGGATATGTGAAGGAGGGAGGTGGCAAAATGCATGCTTGTGCCCTGAACATGTTAAAGTTTTCTTAAAACCTCTTCTTTAACCTGTGTCGTAGCCCATGTGGTTGAACAGCCCCAGCAGACTTCCTGTCTGCAATGTGTACTTCAGTCTTGTAACAGCTCTCTGAATTCAAGTGTGATCGAATATCTTACAGTATGCCTAAAGCAGTGATATAAAAACACAAGTGCTATGATTCCAAAAACTAATCTGTTTCCTGTGTGGTTATTTAGAAAGCATTTGGAGTAAAAAGATTTTTCAGGTGTGAATTTCTGCATTTATAAACAAATACACATTAATTTTAAAATGTACATTTTTGTAATTTCAAGATGAGAAACTTTTTTAGCTGTGGGAAAACTTCTCCATCATTAAACTTGGTTTAAAGTAACAAAAACAGTCTGAAGATGTTCCTTTTACTCCTGAATCGCTCACTACTAAACGATCTGTTCATTTCCAAACCTCGGAGGAATAACCAGTGTAGTAAATGAAGTTATGTAAAGCTATGTAAGAATGGTATTAAAAAACATTTTGATGACAGGTTCATCATTGTTCTTAAAATCCTCTACAGTTCATTCTTCTGAAGTTCTGTATTCTATATTGTAATATTTGTCCTTTACACTTAGCAAACTGCCTTTCAAATATCAACATTTTTGCAAACGTTTATGTTTTAACACATTTTCAGCTCCCTTCTTTTATTTAGAATTATAATTTTGATCATAATTATACAGCAGCTGAAACTATAAGTGCTGATGTGATTTGCTTTAAACATGATCTTCATTGTGAGATAACATTTATGTAGAAACTGAAATAAATTTTCCATTTCCTGTTCCTTAGAGTTACAGAATGACTGGTGTGGTTTACTTCTGATTTCTTTCACTGCAGATACCGCTATGTTGAGTGCACCAGCAAAATACGGTCTTTAGTCGTGCTTAATACTATGTTTTTTTTCTGCAGAGAACAGGGGACGTAGCCAGTGGAGATACTGAAAGGTAATTAATTCTGTTATTCTGTATTTAAATATATATGTAATCTACCTATGAATTATATTTACTTGTTTACTTTTAGGAATTTAGTTGCAGTATTTGAGGAATAAATTTTCAGGGTTCAGTGAGAAAAGCATTAATATAAATTAGTAAATGTCACAACTTTCATTTTCTAACTACCCTGAATATAAATATGAAATACAAAGGTTGAAAAAATACTTCAGATGTAAATTTATTAAAGATTACTAGAGGGAAAAATTCTACTACTACACAGTAACAGATGTTTCCTCCCATATTTTTTTTTACTTTTGAAATTTAGTATTATATTCAGAATCACTCAGAGAATGAAAAGCATAACATTTAACATCTAAATGCTAATTCAGTCTTTACATAAGTTACTGTTTCTATTTGTAGCTCATATGTGATAAATACTAACTTCAGTATGTCCCATACAATTGAATTTAATCAACTAATTCTAATGAATAGAATAGTGATTTTGTCTGTTACCTTTGCAGTTTCTCTGATTAACCATGTTCATGTTCTAGTTTCATCCAATAAGTCATATTAAAAGAATAAGTTTGAAATAACAGATACTTGAGTATCATAGAATAGCATCATTAAGCTTAATTTGAACCTGTTCATATGGGTAATTATTCTCTTTTTACATCTTTTCATCCTTTATATGGCCTAAGCCTATGTAAGAAGTTAAACTATGCACTGAATATAGAATAATTAATTACATTTAGAGTCCTTTCACTAATCTTAAGGATTTACAATTGATGATCAATTTCTTCAATGGTATAAATACAACTACGTTACACCTAAAAGTCTGAGGTAAAAACATATTAGTTGTTGGTCACCAAATAGAAGTCACCTCATGCCGGATTTTTCAGGACGGTCAACATTTTTACCTCCTTACATGTGTATTAAACTTCATAATTAATTTCAAAGGCAGTTGTCATGGTAGGAATTTACTGATGTTTCCTCAGTTGTAGGGTGCTGTGCCTGGTTAAAATGGCATTAAACTAAATTGAGTAGCACTGCTATCACAGATCAAAGTGAGGTTAAGATGAAGTTTGAAAGACTTTTCTAAGGTAAAGATTCTACTTCATCTTACAAAAGACGGTCTTGTCTCTCCATTGCCGCCATTGTAGTAGTCCATTACCTCATCATCCATTACCTCAGTTAAATATAGATTCTTATTTTTACAATAAAGTCATACTTAGTGTTTAGTGCCAAATCAGAGCCAAAGCAGCATCCATCTTCTACAAGGCAGCAAAAAAGTGTGTCATCCTCAGACTTTCTGTAACAGAAGGAAATCACAGACTCTTGCCCAGATAAAGTCATACTTCTCACCCTTTTTTTGTCTTTCTTCTCCCTACCCATACTTTCTTGCAATTGCAAGGAAGAATTGCAACGGAATTTTGTTGTTCTTAGAGCAAAGCTTGCCTAATTATTCGGAGTGGATTGCACATGCTCAGTTTGGCAGGGAGATTATCACCCAGATGGAACATCCTTGGTGGACAGGACGTAAGTCACTGCTGGACATCTGTCAGGAGAGATTTTCCAGGGACATATGACTTGATGAAATTTTGGCAAACTTTCATAACAAAAGGTTATTCTTTTACATTCTTTTACAAAATTACTTTCCCTTTCCTAATACTTCTCCCACACATTTTAAATTTCATATTATATTATATCTTTTCAGTATGTTGAAAAATATTTTAAAAGAGGTAGAATGGTATCTTCTTGCTCCTAATAAACTTATTTTAAGTGGTTTAAACAGCTTAACATAAAATAAAAATATTTCAGCTTAAAATCAGCCAAGATGGACACTGGTAGAAGATTTTCATTGCATATAGGTTGGTTTTGATGAGCTGAAGACAAACTGTGTGGATAGATTCACGTATTTGGATGAAATAGCATTGTTGTCATTAACTGTACAGTTCACTATTCATTTTCTATGATATGATTGAAAAAAGAAAAAGAAAAAGAAAAAAAAGCCAAAACCCAGAAGACAGACACTTCTTGCATGTAGTAAAATGTACCGCATGCGGCAAGGAATATGTACCAAAAACACTAGGAGCTAGGTGAGAATTCGAGACTACAGAATGTTACTATGAATATCTAGCTCTTTAAACTCTTCAAGTGACTAGAATGTAAAGCAAGTCTAGCAGGTTTTTTTTTAGCCTTGAGCAGAATAAAAGCTAGGCATTTCTGCATCACCACTCTGGTTTCTTCCAAACTTTTTTGGCACATCCACATCACGTATTTGCCTCACCACAGACTTTCACAGTCTGTGAAATGAATGCAGAGCACCCACAACGCTCATTGTAAGATACTGCACATTCACACATTAAACTGCCCCATGCAGAAAATCTGAGCTCTTCTTTTAAGCTGTCTGGTGGCTGGAAAAGTAGGGCAGCCACAGGCAAGTTGTGACTCTTCCCTTCTGACCAGGTGTTGTGATTTAGGCAATTACACTCCACCATTTGAGGTGAAATCATTACATGTGTGAGTGTTCTGAGGTTTTAGGCAGGCAAGCTAAATTAAATGCTTCCTGAAGAAGCAGCTGATTCTTTTTTTCCTTCCTATGTGAAGCAATTTACCCTGGTTGTTGTCATTTCACAAATGAGAAAGTGGTAATGAACATCGAATATGTAGTCACTGCTGCAATGTTTTTGCAAACAAACATCTGACATTGCTGTGTTCTCTGATCCTCATTTTACTTTAGGATAATTTTGTTTCTATTAGTAGGAAGCCTTGACATCTGTGGATTCTAGACGTGTGTGTAATGTAAGAACGGCATCATTACAGAGGCCTTGGGTTTGAAGATCTTGCTCTGCTTAACTGA
>NW_010166007.1:0-10931 GCF_000695765.1 Mesitornis unicolor | reverse complement strand
GAAAGAGAAGGCAGGAAATAGTTGCATCATTCTTGCACTGCACAACTGCTAGTTGAAGAAACAGGTTTTATGACTATTTGCACTTAGTTTCCATGTGGAAATGCTGCTCAGGTTGTTTTTCACAGTATGTTTTGTAAATATTAATGTTTAGAATTGTTTTAATCATGTCCACAGTGGCATGCTTTGGAAAGTTTTGGTTTTAGTTATGGTTAATGACAAAGAAGATATAAATATTTTGAGAATAACTTTTAGTCTTGATATTGCTTTGTCAACATTACATGTACAGATACACCTCTAATGCAGTGACTGCAGAACAGTGCAGCTGCAACTGAGTGAGCTGGCTCTTACTTGAAGTATCCAGTAGTAGCCTGTAGCACAGTTCTGAGCCAGCATGGAACTGAGAAGGGATTTCAAATCTTATCTTTCAAAATACTCAATAATTAATTTGCAGTGAGAACTTACTTGTTGTGACAGGAATATGTTACATAAGCTACAGAAGGTCTAATAACCTCAATATAAATCATGAATCTAGGCAAAGTGGTTAAAAAATGCATTCCTGTGACCAGGTAGATAAATCCAAATTGCTACTTATGTATTCTTGTGAAGCAGCCATAAAGAAATTTAACATAAACTACAAAACCTTTCTTCAAATGAAATACACTGTCCAGTAATTTATACCCATGGCCAAAAATATGGAAACTTGTATAGATTATAAAATATGAACATTATTGATAATAAGAATAGTCAAAACATAAGTTTGGATTGCTCTGGTCAAATAAATACAAAACAAAACAAAACAAAGAAATTATGATCTAAAATTATTGTTTAATCAATGGTAAATATATATTAGCAGTTTGTTTTAATGAGAATACTTTTATATTCTTGTTTATAATCCACTACTGCCAGAGTGGGAGCTTAAAAAAACTCAGCAATATAGATGGTACCTATTACAGATACCAAAGATAGTGAAAGGTAACACTCAAAGTAATTATTCATGTTTTTAGGCTGTTTTTATCCACTGGGATTTGTTATCTGTATCCTGTCAGCTGTAGAGAAGCCAAAACGATAGCAATCTAATAAGATATATCAGTTTGTACTGACATAGTTATAATTTCCATTTAGTGATGGATTTAATGACCCTGTAGGTAACAGAAAGAGACTTGGGATGTTTTAATTAAGAGCCCTGATAATGTATAAGAGCTATGTTACTTGCTCGTTTTGAGCATTGATTCTGTGATCAAGGCATGTTTAATTTCTATGCAGCTGGTTTAAATCAGTCCTTGTTTTCTGTAGATATTCTATATCTAGTTTGTGGGACAATTAAAGATGTGTTGTTATCTTTCTATGGCAGAAAATGAAAACTTTACTCAAAAGGAAAAGAGGAAGGAGTGACAACAGGGAGGTGGTGTTCACAGCTGCACTTGTTTAGTGCTACTTGTTTAGCGAAGAAATAGCAAGTTCTGCTCACTAAAAGAGGAATTTTTGTATATATGTGCAAGTGCAAGTTACTCAGAATTCTGGTGATGCTCTCAAATGGATATAACTGCTCTAATGGCAGAAGTGCAGAGGTGCATGCAGCTATACTGTTGATTTCACATATTCAGTGTTTGGTAGCATTCATTAAAAATCTTTCACCACATATGTCTTTACATTTCGATTCTTAAAGATTTTATCAAACGCATTAAACTGGAGCATAGTACTTCTGCTCTCCCTCATACTTCTAGGCTTTTCCATTCTAATTTGTTTTCTAGAGATTCATTATCGCTGTTTTCTAATCATTTAACACTGTTCCTCATCTGAAATCCTGGTTACAAATCTTATCGCTAAACTTGAACTTCATTTGCATGCGAGTTGGAAGTTACCACACCTACTTTTAAATTCTTGGTGTTTTGCTTCCACTTAAGTCAAAGTCATTTCCATCTTTTTTTCTCTCATTGTTGTTAACCTTTCCACTTAAGCTCCATGTTCAGCATCACCATTCTGACTAAATACTGAGTCAGTGTGCATCTGGTACTGAGACCAGACACAGATCATATTTAACCTTGATCATATATTTCTCTAATTCTTCTTGCCCTTCTGTATTTGTTTCAGTTTGCTTACAACATATAATTTAGTCAAAGTTCTCAAGAATAGATAAGGAGAGAGGCAATCTTTGTATCCATAGAAATTTCAGTACATGACACACAGCTTGGCGCAGGGCATAGCAAAACTCAAAATAAACTTTGCTAAAGTCCTTTATGGTTTTTTGCCAAATTACCTCAGAAATCCATTTGAAAAAAACCAGTATGAGAGAATAAGTAATTTAGAATCAGTTCTATTAAGAAATTAAATTTCATTTAAAGTTTTGCAGCACATGCCTTTTCCCCACTTCATTCTTTCCACTTTCACTTCTATAGCAACTGTTTTCCTTAAAAGAAAGGTGAAGAATAACTCAACCAAACATGATACATAACCAGAGTAGACAAGACACTAGGGTTCCTCTGTGTCTAAATTAATTGCTTTTGTCACTTCCACACAGAAAATTTACTAAAATTTACTAAAGAGAAGTATTTGACTATTCAATGAATAATTAGATTCAGGGAGGAGTATTTGATAGACATAAAATCTTAAAAAGAAAAAAACCCTGCAGACTGGTGAAAACTGTTTACAAATAAAGAAGTTAAACTCATTGTACATGAGAACACCTATTCCTGACCTTTCATAAGATGCCAAATTTTGAACAGCTTTCAGAAGCCTGCTTGCAGACAGCTTCTATAGCTTCACAACATTTTTGCCAGTAAGAGTCTGCGGTTACTGTAAGGAGGTGCATTATTGTGTTTGCATGGAAGCAAATAAAACTTGACTAAGGACTTTGCAGATAAAAACACAGATGTATTATTCATCTTGTATATTGGCTGAGCGAAAGAATGGAAGCATTGCAAGTGACACTTTCCAGATGGGTCAATGCCATGATTAAAGAAACAGACCATGAATCAGAGGGGAGATGCCCACAGAACTGAAGTGCGTTTACAGCATTCTCACGGGCAGATAGAAATGGAGCATTAATGACAAAATCTGCCTTGCAGCGGTTTGGGCGTCTGTCCATTCCTTTACCAAATGTTATAAGTTGAACTTTATTGTTTTTCAGTTGTTTCTTTCAATCCTTGTAATCTACAGACAGCTCAGAACATCTAAGTCTTGCATATTAACTTTTATGATTCTAGTTTTAGTGTTATGCATCCCATCTTTTCACTGCAGTCTGAAAATGTCCTTTGACTCAGGACTGACAGATGCTTTTAACTGACAGTGCAGTAGTTGTTTCTGCTGGCAAATTTGATTTCTTGTAACAATGGGAACCATCAAATGAGCAAACGCCACTTCCTGTCTTGCTGACTTAAGACAGATACTATTACAACCGTCAGAATTTGGGAATATGTCAAAAATGTCTGCAATTCTTTTATTCCTTTTTAATTTTTCCCCTCAACTCCTTTTCCATTCTTGCACTCCTTTTCTGTTTATGAGACATAGACAAAAACATCCATGCTTTTAAGCATTTTCTTACTTTCAAAAACATGAGGGGAAATTGTGCGTCTAAGAATTTCTGTGCTACATTAGTCAAAGTTGACCCTGATTCAGTGTCCTGTTTCCTTCAGTAGCCAATAATGTTTGTAACTGTATAAGGAAAGACCTCTGGAGATGCTTCCCTGCTTTGTTCTCTAGCCTTTAGAAGCTCCAGGAGAAAGCTCAGATACACCACAGATAAGATTTTTGCATTTTAAGGTCTGTGTAAATTTTTTGTATCCATGGCATCCTGTAGCAAAATGTTACAGAGTTTTTTCAGTTTCCCTCCATCCTCTTTGATGTGAAGGAACCAGAACTGTACAATATTAAAAGTTTTGTAGCACCACTGTTATGGCTGTACCTACCTAAAAGTCTTCACTACTGTAGTGTTTCAAAAGGATTTAGGAATACAACTGCTATGAACTATGTAGAGACAAATTCTTATATACATAGTATTTATATGAGAAAAATATGTAGAAAATGTCCCCTTACTAAATTCACAAACAGGCCTACTGAGCAGGGACTCTTTCAGGAGAGTGATGTTAAAAAGCATAATGAACATAGGAGGTTCCATGTGAACATGAGGAAAAACTTTTTTACTGTGAGGGTGACAGAGCACTGAACAGGCTGCCCATAGAGGTTGTGGAGTCTCCTTCTCTGCAGACATTCAAAACCCACCTGGACGTGTTCCTGTGTGACCTGGTCTGGGTGATCCTGCTCTGGCAGGGGTTGGACTGGATGAGCTTTCGAGGTCCCTTCCAACTCCTGAGATTCTGTGATTCTGTGATTCTGTGATTTGACATCTTTCCTTCTCTCTGTCTTAGATATGCAAGTTCTGCCATTGACCGTCAAGGAAACACATCCATGAGGAAGGTAATGATTTACAAATGTACTTGAAAGAAACCAAAACATACTCAACATTTCAACTCATTGTCATACTTCAAAAGATACTTGAGATATCACAGATCTTGAAATGTGTCTATATTATAAGACATCTGAAAATAAAAAGCTAGGAGGAATTTCCTTATTCCGAAAATTAGCTACTGCAACCACAACATGTGTACACAGAACTTTAAGTTTAGTAGGAACCTTAGTATGTGTGCTAAAATATGTACTAGTCTGGGGAGGAGAATCATAGGAAATATCTAGGTTGGAAGAGACCTCTAGAGGGAATGTTGCCCTTGAAGGTAAAGAAAACTTTAAAAAATCTTGAAATCTTTTAATAGTATGAATAATATGATAGCAAGATATGGGATTAAGATTTTGAAATATTTTTGTGGTACCGATTTTTGAAGGTCTTCAATGAAAAATATCTAGACATTGTTTTATTAGTTAGTATTTCACAAATATTTCATCCAACAAACAAACAACAGAACCTTCACTTACAGAATATCTATTTCTTCATTCCAACTTAGCACTCTTTTCACTGAGTAAGTGCTAAATAACTTTTGAAAGTTGCCAGATGTCATTCTGCCACCCAAATATTTACAAAGTGAGGCTAAAGAGCAGTGACAATTTCAGAAGATGTATGACAACCTTTTCTGCAGTTGTGTTTATTGATCCGCTGCCTCTGTCTGCCCAATCCTTGCCTTGCCTCGTGCTTCCACAGGAAACAGTGGGACCTGTGGCTGTTCCCCTGGCACTGCAAATAATCAAATACACATAACGTGAGGAAATCACCCCTACAAGCCCTATGATTTGTGTACTTTGCTGCTGAATGCAACGATGGCTGTGTTTGGAACTTTTAAATGGGTTTCCTTAAAAACTCCTAAAGCTCAAAATAGCAGAGGTACATTCAACCAAGTTTGCATTAACAGGCTTGGTTCCCTTCATCCTGACAGGTAACTGAATCTCTAGGGCAATTTTAAATATAGCATAACTTTTCATTTGGTGATTCTGTGACAGCATCCCTACTACTACACTGTACCACGCTGTGATTATGTTGAGGTCTCTTTAATTTAGCTTCATGTAGCACAGATACAATTCTATCACTTTTTTAATTTTAATTTTTCATCGTGTGCTGCTAGCTGAGGTGGGGTGGGAGGGCAGGCATGTTGTCTAACATTCTGCTTTGTGTTGTGGTTTGGAGATGAGGACTTAAATGCTGACAACCACAGTACGTTCTCACATCATCTGGCTGTTTCCCGTAGCAACTCTGAGTCATTTTCGAGTTGCAAGTTCTGACTGTTTTCTTGCAGTGTTTACCACAAAGCTAGTTATATAGTAGTTCCTTTATGTCTCAGAATATGAAGCTTGAATTTTGTAAGTAAGCAGTGCTAATTAAGTACTAATTCCCAAGGCATTGCAAACATCTCACTTTCTCTAGTTTTGTTGCCTTGAATACATCGCATGTGTGTGCATAAACAAAATATAGTAAGGCTAATTAACTTTCGTTTTCAGAAAGCTAATATTTTCACCTCTCCTTAATTTGTTGTGCTTGTATTTTCAGTATTTTTCAAACTTTTATATTGAATTATGCCTACCAGTTTCTGGCAAGTATCCTAATGTCTATATCCTCCAATTTTTCCATTTTTCTCGCAGTTCTTTAAATTTAATCACACGTGAGAAGTGTAATTTAATTATAGGGTTTTCTTTAATCACTATATTTTTTAGCCTAAATTGTGGACAAATTTGGGGCTCTCTTTTTCAGAAACAGATATCCGATCTGTCCTAATGCATTTTTATACAGAAAGAGGAAAAGTGAACAGATTTTTTCAGTCACAGTCACCACAGAACTCCAGTTGGCACAACCTGACAGACCAGTTCCTGTGCATCATTGATAACTTCTCAGACTTTTGTTTGTTCATTTTCTGACTGTTTTTTACTACTTTTCTATAGCACAGGATCAAGCATTAATCTTTGTCTTCTCTAGTGCTCAAAACAGATAAATTTGCAGCTATCAAGTAAACAAAGGACACGTACTGTCTTACAGTGATACAATGCATATACCCTTACAGAACTTGTCACCTGTCAGAATTACGATATTTGTGTGCAACATTCGTATACTGGGACTGACTGGGAGAACAGCCTGAGATAAACTGGACACAGAAAGTTAGTGTTTTCTGAGCCAGCTCTCTCAAGAGTCAGGAATTACTGATTTCTGCAGGTCACTAGCAAATTTTCATGCTATTCGATGCTATAAACTGGCAAAGTTGCAGAAGGTTGCAAATAGGTCTGTGCATGTGTAAAACAACTCCCCATTCCTCCACTTGTATTTAAAACAAAACTTGCCTCTCCAATAGTTGGAGTCCTATTTTCACTCTTTTCAGTGCTTAAGCTCTAATCCTTCATTATCCTGAATAGTAATTTAAATATTTTTAGTTATAATCTTCAATGATTTAAAATTTTAATATTGTGACATTTAAACACTTATTTAATGCGTTGTCCCACACATTAATAAGGACTTCTGTGGCACGTGTTTGCTTTTTGAGCGCATGGAGAGGCCATAAGGTAGGGGAAGCAGTCAGATGGTCTCTGTTCTCTGTAGTCATACCACTGGTAAGGTAGCATGGAGATATCTCATCAGTGATTGGGGCGCCCTTCTTCTAGGCCCTCTACTGAGCTAAGTGTTATCTAGCACAAAGGAAAAGTAAAGAAAATTAAAAAGATGACCCTTTATGTACTACGCTGTGAATGTCTGGTTTTTCTACTGGTACTGGCAGCATCAGTTACCAATCGGGCAGCTGCTTCATTGTGTTGACCTGTACTTTTTCCTCTTGGACTTACATGTTTAAGGTAAATTCTTGCCATCTTTTGAGCAGTATCCTTGCTTTTAAAAGGTTTAAATAATGATACAGTTTTTAGGGCGTTTTTAGGAATCGGTAGCAATTCTATAATGCAGCAGCAAAAGAAAAGAAATTATTTTTTTTTACAAAGTTATTCTATCAACCCACCAACCTAACAATTTTTTTCCTGTGGTTGGAAACAATTAAAGAACGTGACTTCAGCGTATCATTGAGCACATGATTTTACACATTAACGATATAATGTTTGTGGTAGATATTTATTTTTGAATGAGTATTTGTATATCCAATATTTACTTGCAAAAAGCTTCAAGTATCATTCGTATTACAAGGTCATTCATATGAGTTTATATATTTAGTTTTCAAATTACTGCATATCCATTCATGCAAAGAATCCTTAATGATTTGATTGCTATTGTAATTAAGAGCTGAAAAAAGAAGGCATTTTAATCTGCTGATTTAATACTGTATTGTTTTCTTGATGATGTTTATAATAATAGTAAGAGAAAAATTACAAGGATGAGATCCTGTGATAACTGACCCTAAGATAACCACGGAGATGGTAGTAAATGCCAGCTGTTTCATGTCACTACTATTACCTGCATTCGTTTTAAATAATTATTTTTTTTCCTTACAGTCATTCCATTACGCTTCCCTCAGGGTAAAAAGCAGAAAATGGTCAAAAGGTAACTTATTTGTGTTAACATTTTGAAACTAGAAAATGAGACTTCTCTGAAAATAATTGGTCTGGATCAAATGCCAAAATTCAGCTTAATTCAAATATTTGGTGTTTTAATTTCTGCAATGTTTCACAGCTGTAGGACAAATACAATTCTTGTAGCTTTATAAACTTGATTTTTCACAGAAAGATGTCTCATATTTTAAGGAAATTTCCTACAGAGTCTTCTTCAGGAAAAATAATACCATAATTAAGAAAAAACCTGTTGTTGATATTTACAAGGCAGACTAAAATTTTAAGCCTTGCAATAAGGATGTATTGAAATAAAAATGACAAAAAAAAGCTTTTCCTCGTGCTATGCCTTTAAACAGGGTGCAGTAAAGTTAAAATACTGATGTTCAGTTAAATTAATGACCAAAGAAATGTAAGTATGTGCATTTTTATGGAAGTGGATGATCTTTCCTTTTTATTGACTATAAATATTGACTATAAAAATTGAGTTAAAAAATTCCCAGAATTTGACAGGCCTTCTATTGCTAAAAGTAGTAACAGGAGATATTCAGAAGAAGTAGTGTTTACATCTGTATACAAATTATGTCAAACTCTGAGTTTCAGATTGAGGGCTAAATGAATACATTTTTTCTCTGGAAAGAGGATGCCCATCTTAATCACGTAAAAATGCGGACCTACGAGGAATGAACGCTCTAGTGATTAAATAAACCATTACATAAACCAGGCCCTTTTTATTTTGTATTCATGCTGAAACCAGTACTGTGGAGCACTGTGGAATTTGGAAACTGTTCATTCATACTCCTCTCTCTGAAACTGGAGAGGGATTTGGCTTGAAGGATTTTGAATTGAATCATAATTAAAAATTAGCAATGTGTTTAAATTAAAAAAATAGTTCTTTCGCTCTTTCACTCAGTGAGATGTCTCACATGATTGTCGCATTCTCAGGGAGCTCTCTAACGAGTGGGAGCAGAAGACGGATCTCCTGCAAAGACTTGGGGCACGGAGATTGTGAAGGCTGGCTATGGAAGAAAAAGGATGCCAAAGGTTATTTCACACAGAAATGGAAAAAGTATTGGTTCATTTTGAAGGATTCATCCTTGTACTGGTACACAAACCAGAATGTAAGTGTACTCTATGTCTGGAGAAATATAAAATTAAACCTTAAACTTTTTAATTATTTTGAATAAAGTCTAATTTTTTACTACATGGTAGAATATGTTAGTGAACTGCCACTTTAATCGCCAGGTCTGGATCCCTCTAGCTGAAAATATTTCAACTGAAATTATTTTTTAAAGTCTCCAAAGCCTATGTCCAAGCTTAATAAAACAGCAGATGTTCATGGTACTCTTAAAGAAATGAATATGTCAGTAGTTAATACTTCTCCACAGCTATTTATTTGGACTAATGCAGTGTTCACACTCAGCTCTCTTTAGTTTCATTTGTGTGGGGAGATGTATACAGTGCAACCATTCATGTTAGTGAAGCATTATGTGAAGCAGATGGGAAAATCTGAGTTTGTAGCTCTCTTTATCTGGAAGTTATTCTTGTATAGATGTTCCTCTGCTTTTTGCTGAATTAGTCTGGAGTTTGCAGTTTCTTATGTGTAAAACGCTGTTCTTGGTGAAATGTTATTGAAAACCACTGGGCCTACGCTTGTGCAATCTGCATATATGTAGAAAAAAATAATGGAGGGAAGAAGGCAAAAATCGTCAGACTGCAATTCTTCCATTTGTATGCATTGAGCCTCAGTGCCTGATCTAAACTGCCTGCGTACAGCCAGCTTTGATTACTGATATTTTAGTACATCTTCTCCATTTTCTTCAAGAGGACAAGCTGGCATAATTATCCTCAGTTTTAATATGTTCTTGTCAGCCCAAAAGAGTATTGTTTCAAGCTGTGGATGATAAAGACCTTCAGGTTTTCTGTTACATTGTTACATGCGAGGTGGTAGTCATTATGTGTCCCACTGATTTTCAGTCTGTTTTTTTACAGCCAAGCCATAATTCATAGTACACTTGCTAATCCTTTTCAAAAATCTGGCTGGTGTTAATGTGTCTCCTTGCACTTCCTGGTAAATTATTTCAAAATAAGCAAAAAGTGACAAGATAGACTTTCTAGTTACACCTTTTCCATTTAATCACTGGTGAGCTCACTGTAAGGAACTTCCTCAATTATTATTAGCAGGGCAGATGGTCGGAACAATCGTGACTTTAAAATAAAAAAACAGTTTGAAAATGTAGACTATGTGCTGAGGAAAATGAGAATTCTTCTCAGTAGCTGTTAATATCTTGCGTGCTATTTTAGGTGCTGGATTTGATCCTGAAAGGTTTTCTGTAATCTTCAGTAAAGGGGAGTTAGGATGATGGTAGCTACTTTAAGGAACTGTCAGTTTAGTTAATTCATAAGAGTTACTGGCATTGTATGATGAAGTAAATACATTTTTTTAAGTCACCACATATGGGGAAAGTATGTTCAATATTTCCCTTGATTGGATGGTTGTTCTTAGTGTAAGACCCAAATGGCTGCTGTTCATTCCTCTCATCTTTAACTTTACATTCTTCTTCACCATCACTTTTTCTTCTCTTTTGATAGGATGAAAAAGCAGAAGGATTCATTAGTTTACCTGAGTTCAGGATAGATAGAGCAATTGAATGCAGACGAAAACAGTAAGTAATGCTTCATTTATGTCTATAAATTACAGGATCGCTCTTGGAAGTATACTATATATAGTAGTGAAAATTTGCAGAGAAGGAAGTTACACAGAAAACCTTGAAATCTGTAAATTATACATAATATATCCACTTAAGCTTTAGTGTTCCTCTTTATTGTAAAAGATACAACTTAATGTAAATTCCATAAACTGTCTTACAAAGAATTGGATAACTTTTTGGTCAGCTTTCTAGATAGCCCACTTACAACAGTTAAACAAATAATGAAAAAAAATATATATTTAAAAA
>NW_010166006.1:10565-10953 GCF_000695765.1 Mesitornis unicolor | reverse complement strand
TTATTTATTATTTTTATTACTATTTTATTCCAGTCTGGGCTTTGATTTAATCAGATTTATACTCCCAGCCACCTCTAGCATGGGAAGCGCCTCTCTGATGGTTGCCGGGGTAAAAACATTCACTGGGAAATCTCCAAGTGTCCTCAAGGAAAGAATTTCAAAATACTTCCTAAGTGCTTTGCACCGGTTTACATAGGCAAAGCGCCTATTCTAAAGTTAATAACATGCAACTCAATTCAGATGTCCTGGAATGAGATCTTTACTAGGAAGTAGCTATTCACCTACACCAGGTCTATCTGATAATAAGCCTTGAATGTGCAATGGGATGGTTGATCACTTCAAAGACTTTCCCAAGCAGCAGACTCTCCGTTCCCAAGTCTCCCTTAGC
>NW_010166006.1:0-10534 GCF_000695765.1 Mesitornis unicolor | reverse complement strand
CTTTCCCTCTGCGATTTCAGAGAGCTTCTCCTATGTTTCAGGTCCAGAGCAGCCCACTCTGACTGTTGATATTCTTGTCCTTTTTGCTTATTTCCTAATTTCGCAACTTCTTTTATGTTGCTCATCTCCAGTTTTTGGTCTGCCCCCTTAAGGAACTTTCGAGCAACACTACACACTTACAGTTTTGCATTAAGAGCAGCAAGTTCAAAACCCCTCATCTGAATCTTGGTTTTGCTTTTCCTCCGCACAATATTGAAACAAACAAATGAGATGAACCAAACCATATCTTATCAGACTCATATTCAAATATCAAGTAGTAATATGACTACCTTATGCATAAAACCTTCATTCATGATACTTTAATACAATCCTCATTAGTTCTAGCCCCCGAGCTTTGAGTACTTCAAGTCCCATTAAAAGCCACCCCCCAGGGCAGGGACATGGGAGCAGCGGTCTGGGTGCTGGACAGCGTTTCTCACCCTGCAGCCATCCCGAGCCTGAGGTTTGCCGGGGAGGACACAGGGTGACTCACATCAGATTTAGCTGCTACGCCCACAGATCGCTAAAAATACTTTATTCATGCTCCTGCACAGTTTGTTTACATTCCTGTGGTTTGCTCCTCGTTAAATAACTTCAGGTTTCCATGCCATAAATTGTCCTTAAAAATCCAGATGAATGCGTGGGACTCCCCTGGGGGGGAAATTCACTTGTTAAATATACCCTGGTGGAGGCTGAGCACAAATACTTTCAAAGAACTTCGTGAACGCTGTACATCATCTTCTACAGGCACCACACTGCAGTATTACAGATCATCAGTGTTTCAGCAAGTTCTGATACCACAGGACAGAAAACTCTGCTTTTTCTATCCAAGACTGTTTCTGTATGTTCTCTACTCACGAAGAAACAATCAGGCTTTAAAGCAATGTTTCTAATCTGCACGCTGCATTTTAGATACAATGACTGAAAGATGTCAAAGCTTGATAAGGCAAACCTACACCAGCTGAGGGTCTGATTCTGCATTTCTAACATTTCCTTAGAAAAACCAGCTCTGAGTTCAGACTAAGATGCTGAGGGTTCCCTTCTGGGTACTTTTTTTGCTTCACCTTATGTCAATCTGAGTCTCTGCTGTTTCAGTTTATACCCATCACCTTTAATTCCTCTGCTCCACAAACGGTCCAGCTCCATCTTCTCCTTGACTTGTGTTCACCTGGAAGTCCAGTCTTTTACTTTTGTGCACTCATTCCTGATCCCTAAATGATGGCAACAGCTCCTTCTCCACCCTTTGACATCTCAGACTGAGGATCCCAGACAGGATCCCCATCAGGAACCATCCCTCACGTTGCTATTCCATAGCCAACACAACGTAGCCTTCACTTATGCTGTGACATTACAGATAATAAAAAGCTGATGTGCACAGTTATAACCCTCTTTATTTAACTCTAGGGAACCAACCAGTATTTTCAGCACCCATATTTATGTTCACATTGAGGAGAGAGAAAAATTCATTTGAGAAGGGCTGTGCATCTTGCACAGCAAGAAGAACAATTTTTCTACCCATGTGTTGCTGCCCATTGTTGTGCAATGAAGAGTTGCGGTGGGTGCTTGGTAAGTGGGTGAGGAAAAATAAAGAAAAACTCAAAGGGAAATTGCGGCAGGTTGTGTAATGCCGCGTGGGACCACCAGAGGGAGCTGTGGAGGCCAAATAGCACAGGGTTAACTCGGCAGCTTGTAAACCTGTGTGACTCTGGTTTCTACCTATACACCAAGAAACAGGATTAACCAAAAAAAAATCCACGCTGGCATCAGGGAGAGAACACAATGGAGGTTTATGCCAAACAGATTTTACATCTTTTAAATTATTTGATTTGCTTTCCTGCTCTGAACAAGCCAGCATTTTGATTTTCTTGTCTTACAGTCCATTTCAGTATGGTTCTAGTCAGTGTATGGTGAGGGAGTTGTCTTTCTTCTGCCCTACTCCCTTCACTCCCATTCCTTCCATGCTCCTTCAACATTTATTTCCTCTATCATGCCAACTGATAATTTGTGGACAGTTCTTTGTCATTTCTCAGTATTCAAAACCTAGTTTAATCCCAGCTAGAAGCAAACACAAAGTACAAGCCCTGGCTTCCCCTACTGCATTTAGGGGTTTTTTTGCTGCTCTGCTAAGCCCTAGAAATGGCTTGCTAAAGACAAAGACAAGCATCAGGCAGGAAAATTTCCCATTTTAACCCACAAAATGTTACCAAAAGACATTCAGAAAAGGCAAATGCACTTGGAGAAGACCATCCTTCACCCTGTCATATGCCCAGTTCACAGATTTTCTTTTCCAGTAGCTGTAGTTTTGTTAAATCATGCTTCTTCTGCCATAAATTAGGATTTACAAGGTGTTTCTGGAAACACCCTGCATAATTAACCACCATGGGAACATACTGAGGACTGAAAATGTTTCACAAACACTCATTAATAGGTTGCCTATGCAAATCGTTGTATTAGGATAATAGCGGTAGGTGACGCCTAGCGTTGGGCAATAGTGCCACCTTAAAGGAGATACATCGAGGCCATTTCTGGTATTGCCCTAATTGGACTGTGATTCACAGCCTCAAATTGTGCATTATTCAACTTTCACTTGTAGTTTGGATAAAATCAGAAGGCTGGAGCTTCCAATAGTGTAAAACCCAGTGGATCTAGACACCAAAACATCGTTGACTCTTGCTGCCCATCTGGACCCGTATTTCAGTCCATACTTGTTCAATGGGCAGAATTCTCACTGGTACAATGTGTGCAGGTGACGTAAGCAAGAAGAGCCTCTTTGAAGAGAATTAATGTGGCAGACTTACCTCAGCAAAGTCGCCATCCCCAAGCATTTTCTTTTGATTATTTCTTCATTAGCAAGGGCTCCTGACTCAGCTTTACAAACAAAACTGCTGCGCTCTGAAGTTGAACTGGTTTGACCACATAAACCATATCTTGGCTAGGCAAGAGCCATTATTACTGCTGTCCCTGCCCTACACAAGGATATAATTTTCTAAAACCATTTAAAATTAATAGGCTCTGACAATATTAACAGTCTGTATTGTGGTGTGTGCAGTCTGCATTACTCTGCCCTTTATTGCTTCTCTTACCTTTGTTAGTCACTGTAAAGCACAACACAAGAACTGGTGGAAAAAAGAGAAATCGGTATAGTATTGCTATATTATGGGAAAATTTTGAGAAGAGTTATGATGTTGTAGCTGAGGGATTGCATCTCAATAAGACATCCAGGATACCGGTCCTATTTCTGTCTGGGATCTCCCAAACGCCACTGAAATCAACTGAAAAGTGAGTCCAGAGTGCCTTGCTAGAATCCTTTTGTAGGGGTGAATTTCATACTTGCTATATGTGCTTTAAAACCTGTATTTAGAAATAGCAATTTTGGGGTGCACCCTTGGAGGGGAGAGGTCTTACTGATAGAAACCACCAAAGAGTTAAAATCAAAATATGCCAAAAACATATGGAGGAGAAGAACAAACCTTTAGACTGTGTTTTCAGCTGAACTGTGAGCTCCTCTGACAAATGTCATCCATCCTAACTTGTTAGGACCAAACCATGAAAACCAAACCATGGAAAACCACAAAACCATGGACACCCAACGCCGTCCCTGGGCGCACGGAGGTGCTGTCCGCAAAGGAAGAGGCTCCCGTGTACACAGTGGCTCCCTCTGGTGGTAGAGGCCACTGGGAGGACTGGGAGTGTGGGTGCAGGACACCCATTTTCCCATAAATCACCGCACTCGCTCTTCCCTCTGCAGCGAAACTTCACGCATAAAACCATCAAGCACATTTAAATGAATTAAAGCCACCACCACCGTGGTGTTTATGACAAGACGCATTCATGACACTAATTATTCTTGTTTTACGAGGCACCCATAAAGATCCCCTGGGCCGTGGAACTTATCTGGAATATTCTGGAGGCATCAGGAAGCAAGATTTCAAAGAAGTTCACAAACATCTGTTGGTATGCCATACATAGACAAGATTTTATGTTAATAGTAACAATATCCTAGTGGATTTAGGCTGCTCTGACCTCATGCAGAATGAAATATGTAAAACCTCGGCTTAATCAGCTCCTCATTTTAAGCTTCATAATTGAGGACGGCTTCATTTTTATTTAAAAGATGACTCTGTGATAACTCTGCTCTTTAAAGTTTTTGCACCAGATGCTTCCTCTGACTTAGGTAAGAGCACATCTGCAAGCCTCAGTAACATGAAATCAGATTAAAAACAAGCCCTGTGTTTCCCTAGCACAGAGACAAATACTGGATATTACCTCATACTTCCAATAAGGAGAACAAATCTTGTGCGTGCTGACACACTGTGCCACTGACATCGCCGAGGCTCCCTGTGCAGTTTTCAGCAAAGATAAGTCTATTAATTCTTCGTGCATCTTGAATTCTTCATGAAACCAGTGGAGCAAAACCAGGAAAACTCAAGATGAAAAGAGCTTGCAAGTCTGCGTTTCGCATCATTACCTCACTCAGCTTTAGATAATCATAAACAGTGAGCAAAACAATTACCGCAACTGCAGCGGTAATACATGCAACCAAGTTTGCTTCATAATTAAGGCGCTTTACACAAAGGGTGGCTCAGCTCCTCCAGGCGATGCGAGCAAGGGTATAAATACCCTCGCCCTGCGAGGCTCTCTCCTAGCTACTGCTCTTGGCTTGTTCTCTCCGCTACACTGAGTAAGTCCAATTTGACAACTATACAACCTTGAGTTTCATTTCGCTTTAGCATGAGTGTTTTTTTCTTAAAATCGGGACTACATCCTGCGTAATTATTCTGGCTCTCAGAGACATCAGCAAGCGTCTTTCTGCAGATGTTTTCTGTGATGGATAAAGGATGTGAAAATAAAAGGGCTTTTCAAGACTGCTTTGGGTTGTTAATTTTATGGGAGAATTAAGAATTCCAATCTTAATTTTTTTTTTTTAAAAAGATAGTTCTGAGAATAGATTTTAGCAGTGTTTTTGCATATATGGCATGGTTGGGGGGGTCGGTCGCTGTTGAGGTGGGGGGTTTCATAGACAACTATTGAAGTAAAATCCTTGTTCGAAGTCAGTTCTGCTGCTTGCAACCTGCCTATCCTTAGCCAATTTAATTGCAGTCACAACAAGCTGCACCAAGGGATGATTAGATACCATTACTTAATGTAACAGTAGGAATAAGCTTTCATTTCTAGCTATTAAAACTTTGCTAGTATTTCAATGTGTTTTCACAGAGGCTAAATTAAGCAATTTCGGGGTCAAAGCTAAGTTCTAACCTAAGGGTAACTGGGGGGGGAAATACTATGCATGTTTTTAGCTATTTTTTTTCCAGAGTGGTACTTTAAAGGATGCTTTTATTTCCCCTAAACACAGTTGAGACAAGTCAATAGGTCAAAGAGCTCCTTGCCCTGCCCACGCTAGCGCCTGGTGCAAACAGCACTGAGCTGCTGAAATGCAGCAAAGCAGCTTTCGGAATAAAATGCTACTTTATTCTAGGCAGTATAATAGTTTCTTTATTGGAAAGTATTGCTGGCTACGTATTTAGAATCCTATATATAATTTGTCCATAGATAAGTCTCACTGATTTTACAGGTTAGCTCCAGATTACTCACCATCTGCCTCAGAAGCATCCTGCATTTTGTGCTTGTTTATTGTAAAAAGTATTACAAAGCTGCCATGTCCCCTAATCCTCATCTTTCAAATAGGACAGCAGTTCCAGTACACTGCAGCACATGGGACTTAACCAAGAATAAAATCATACTTTTGCCTTATTTAGCACTAGAAGACATCTTTGACTTAAAGGCTTAAAATATTATGCAGTGCTGTACCATGCCTGCATGCAAAGATTTAATCTGAAGAAAGAAATAAACCCTAATAAATGTGTGTATCCTAGCTGAAGCTGCAATTTTCTTATTTGGGTTGATAAGACCACCACAATATAAGTATTTAAGTGCTGTTTCTTACTTATTAAACCGATATTTTTAAACCCCTATTTATTCTTATCCTTGCATTTTTTTCTATGCTTCAGTGGAACATTTTAGTGCTTGATAACAACAGAAATCTGCAAGGAAATTAATACAGGAAATTAAGCAGGCTGCCAAATGCCATTGCTGCACACTGAAATCTATTGAAAATCCAGATATTTTCTTTTCCCCTTCAAACCCCACCAGTAAAACCCTGGATGCAGGCACTGCCCTGGGAAGCTGTGCGTGGGAGGAACAGCGATGCTGTGGGAACAAGCTCAGACTTGTCTCCATTTCAAAGGGCTGGGAGGTTTTGGAGCCGGTGACTGTTTGGGAGGCGGAAGAGAAACAAAACAAGCAAGCTTAAAGCAGCAGATTAGAAAGGACAAATAAATGCAGGCTAAGTAAAAGGTAGCAAACAGAAAGAAGAGAGCTGAACTGCTGTCTCTATCCAAATTACCTGTCTAAAGATCTCTCAGAGCCAAGCTTAGAAGTGTCCATAACCAAGCACACGGGTGTTTGTTTGTTTTTTCCTAATTCTGCAAACCGCAGGCACTCCCCCACCACGGCCAGGCGATGGCTTCCGAGCAGCTGGCGTGCACCAACCCCTGCGAGGCAAAGTGTCCCCAGCCCCTGGCCACCAGCAGCAACGAGCCCTGCGTGGTGGCCTGCGGTGACTCCCGGGTGATCATATACCCGCCACCCGTCGTCGTCACGTTCCCAGGGCCCATCCTCAGCACCTGCCCGCAGCAAACCGTCATAGGAACCGCGGAGTCCCCCAAGGCAGTCATGGGAGAGGCCTCCACCGCAGCAGCTTTGCCAGCAGAAGCCACAGGGAGACTGGAGGCAGCGGTTGAGAAATTTGCCCCGCCGGTCATCGCCCGTCCTCCGCCACGGTGTGCCCCAAAATACTCCTACACCTATTCCTCCCAATGGACACATCCATGCAACTCGTACCGCTCTGGGAAGAGGTGGACGTACTAAGCTCAGTCCCGGCGTGCGCAGAGCAACTTAAAGAAGTAGCAAAGGAAGCTCAAGATGCAAATTGAGGGTGGAGCTGAAAGGCACCAGCCCGGTGTTGTCTGGCTCCAGCTGAAAAGAATACGAGCTGCAAATGCTCAGCACCTGGGGAAAGCAGGCTCATGTGTGCGTTTTCTCATTTGCCTTTAGTTTAGATCTGTTATCCTCTGGCTTTCCAGTTTAGTCATCTGCTTATGTTGTGCTTTGTCTTATTTCAGTTATATTAGTGACACTGAGCTTAGGGAGGTGACTTAGGATGCTAGAAACTGCACACAACCAAAGGAGAAACCACATTTGTATAGGCTGCGTCAGTTTGTCCCTGGTGATGATTAGCCAGAGCCTCACTGAACACTTGGACAGATGGTCTTTATATCCTGCACAATTTTGTTCCAGAATTGTAGAAAAGCTGTCTCTTTGCAAATAAATTTTCTGTACCAAAATACGTCTTTGGGTTTTCATTACCACACGATAATTTACTTATCGATTGAATTTACAGGATATTTAACCATGGTGATAGGTATTCCATGTTTCTTCTATGTGTGCAAATGTCACAAAGCCCCAGGAATACTTTTCTAGGCCATCTTATTAAACACATCCTGAATATTTGACACTTTCCAGAACCAACCTGAGTCCCTGGAAGATGCTGCACGTAACAGCAGTCCCTGCGAAGGCTTGGGTAAATGTCCACCCAAAATTCATCATATCCATCTCAGGACTCAGCATCTTTCCAACACTTTGCTCCAAGGCCAAAGCAAGACACAAACATCTGGGTGCAGCTGATGGTGGAGAAATGTGCAGCCCACATGTAGCCACCCAAAATCCTGTGCAGAGCTTCCCTGCGGCCACAGCGGGGGAGGATCCCCAAGGCTGCCCACCAATGGTGGCACCCATGAATACAGCAGCCACACTACAGAGAGGGTGCAGAGTATGAGTGGGCAAGAAACATGCTTCTAGCTCAGTTTGCCTTCCTCTACAGACCTCACAAAACAGAAAGTGGTATTTCATCTTTGAAACCTTTTGTAATGAAGCTAATATTTTGCTACTAACTTCCCTACCTTGCCTTTCGAAAGTCTTTTATGAGAGAAATTCAGAGCTTGCACAAAGGTTTTTAGCAGATGGATCACCATCTGACATCTCACGTAATTGCTCAACTATAGACATAATACAGTGAAGAACAAATTCAGACCAAAAAGAAATGTTCATGCAATGTAAATTCTTTAATGGGTATGGAAAAGGCAACAAACAGAGAGGGCAGGAAACAAAACAAGACATGAACAATGAATTGGAAACACAAAAACCGTAAAGCACAACCCAGGGCTCCATCCCTCCCTATTGCAGACTGGGAGCCTCAGAGCAAGGCAGAGCCGAGGAGACTCACATCCGAGGATGAGCACAGCTTGGCTGTATCAGAGATATTGGAGAGCTTTTGGAGGCCATGCTGGAAACCCTAAAGCCACCAGAGGAAGATCTGCAAGGTAATCCTGTGCAAATAAGCAAGGATCATGAAAGTCAAGTAGCTGCTGTGCCACAGCCTGAAGAGGGGCTGAAAGCTTGGTTCTGCTGCTGGTGGTAGAAGACAAGAGGGGCTACTTGTGAAAGAGCCAGGGGAGGTGCAGCGCTGAACTCCATGGGTATTTTGGGTTTAGCAGGGCCCACAGCTGCCGTACCTGTAGCCTCTGCCCCAGCCACCGTATCCACAGCCGCCAAAGCCTCCATAGCCTCCATAACCTCCATAAAGTAGCCTCCATAGCCTCCAAAGCCTCCGTAGCCTCCATAGCCCCCATAGCCACCAAGGCCTCCATAACCACCACGGCCTCCAAAAGTGCCGCCGTAGCCCCCTCCGACAGCGGGAGCTCCTGCTGAGCCAACAACGCTGTACTGCGGGAAGCTGCTGAGGATGGGCCCAGGGAAGGTGACCACCGAGGCTGGGGGCTGGATCACCACCTGGGAGTCGGGGCACTGCCGCACGCAGGGCTCGTTGGCGGTGTCAGCCAGAGGGGCCGGGGCGACCACCCCACAGGAAGTGTTGCACAGGCTGGAGCAGGACATCCTTTGGTTCAGGAGGTGAAGCTGCAAGACAAGGCAGAGCTCAGGATCTGTGCTACGCCTCATCCCAAATCCCTCCTGGCTCTCTAACAACCTTGCAATTTGTGTTCCAGCACATGAAACAGCTCATAAACAGCCCCATCACATCCTCACTGTGCACTATGAGTGCTGGAGACCCCAGCAAAAGATACCCTGAGAAAGCCACTGCTGAGGAAGGAAAGAGGGAGGTAAGACTTGGACTTACCACGATGATCAGAAGAGTCAAGTGAAGGAAGCTGGATAGAGGACTGTGAAGCCCTCAGCTCTTTTATACACATCCCAGAGTGCCTGGGGCATTGGCCAAGGGGTGGTGGCAGAAACCTCAGGTAATCATGAAATCAAACAGACAAGTCTCATGAAATATGTTGAGATGCAGGGCAACTATATCCGTGCTCATTGTGTCTAGTAGCAAGCAAACATGCCCTGGAGATGAAAGGAGTCATGGGAGGGACAAAAGGTGACGTATCATTACATGAAAGAGAAGGCGTTGCTGTAGCTGACCTGGCGGCACCAATAAACCCAGATCTGTCCCTAATCCCACCACTCTGCCAACGTGCCAGAAATGCTTTGCAGAAATGCTTTGCAATCCCATGCACAGCCATCACGTCTGTCATTAGCTCTGTTTTACAGGCTGGTAAACAGAAGGGTCAGTCAGTTGGGCAAAGAAAGAAGTCATCCCGCCCAGGGCAGCTCCCAAATGCCAGCCATCACCCCATGCTGGTGAGGTGTGGGGACATCATAGTACCAGGTGCAAGGGGCATCCGTAAGCCTTGGACATTTTCCTGCCACTACGTCACACGTTGATCTGTAGCCCCCCTCATTCACTTGGTGGTCACACAAAGAGCAGAGGAGATGGGTCCCCTGTGGGACAAATCCCCATCTATGAACAGTGCTGGCATGGACATGCTGGTGGGAAGGTGGTGGGATCAAGCAATGGGGACCTGTGTGAAGGGACATGAGCACAGAGAGCATGAACAGGACCAAGACGCTTTCAGCTTCCTTGGCCACATATCTGTGAGCATGGTTCTCCCTGAGCCGTCTCTGGAGGGACTCAATGACGCAGCAGGGTCATGGGGGCTGTGCCAGGAATGGGTGTCTGAGCACCCACAGATCCAGGCTGCACGTGCCCACAGTCCCCGCAGGCACAGGCTCCCTGGCTTTGGGCGCATGGCTCGGGTGCTGCTGAATGTGACGTGCTTGGGCAGAGCAATCTGCTGCAAGGACTCTTCCACGTAAGCAAAGTGAGGGATTAAGGACAAATCTGGGTTTATTGGTGCCGCCAGGTCAGCTGCAGCTGCGTCTTGTCTTTCATGTTATGTCTCATGGTATCTCCCTCCCATTACTTCTTTCTTTGCCATGGTACGACTACACGTCAATGACCCCAATGAAGATGGATATAATTGCCACAAATTCCAGTTTGTTTTGTGAGGTTTATCTGCTTGATTTC
>NW_010166005.1:11971-21490 GCF_000695765.1 Mesitornis unicolor | reverse complement strand
CCAGATTTATTCTCCCCGTTTTCGCAACACAGAGAGGGAGAGAGTTTCATTTTTTAGACTCATGGAATACATTTATAGATCAAAATATAAAATTGTAACTGCCATTTTATCTTAAAATATCTGCATAATTGATCCACTCCTTTTCAAAATATCAGTCATTAAAAATCCCCCTAATCCTGAAATTGTGGTTAAGGCATTAACACCTCTTCCAAGGACAAATAATCTCAAATAGTTTATAGCGCAACTCAGTAGGTGTGGTTGAGTATTGTTCCCACATTCTGTCCAACACATCCTATGGGCACGTGCTCAGGGCACTCTGTCTTGCAATAAAAATTGTGGAGTTGAGTCTTTGCAAGTAGAAAAGAAATTCAGTAGGTGTCCTCTAGTTCTTGTACAAATATTCTTAGTCCTTAATTATCCTAGGAAACAAACAAATAAATATTGTCATCATTACTATGAAATTAAACTATCTCCTATTCCCATGGTGAAAAATAGGGCAGAAACTTTGACTGCTAGAACAGTTGTCTCTGACCACAGATCTCATGTAAATAGTCTTTCTTGCAGTTTTTCATTCACATGGAAAAAAGCAATTTCAGTCAAATCTTTTTCATAATTATTTTCTATTTGCCAGGTATCAGCACCTAACTATTTAATGTAATGGCTCTTTAGGGTACTATTCCAAGATTCTTATTTCTTGTCACACACCAGAAGTTAAACTGGGTTGTCTCATTTTGGGCTTCAAGGGTCTGTCACCAAGGGCCAATCAGTGCAGCATCTGAATGAATAGTAATAGAAAAGGATATGCAGGACCTGCCTGGATAGGAAGTAGTATCCATAATAACTAAAATTCTAGGAACTTCCAAGATTACCTTGCAATTAAAGCCCGTTCTCTTTTGGGTTTCAGGGTAGATGTAAAATAGTGTGTTAGTTTGTTCCGAAAGAATTTGGTCTCTAATGAGTTGTCTGACTTTGTGTGAATGGGATAGATCTGGGAGTAAGACAGACGGAATTCTAATTTTTAAGGACAGAAGTAGTGGAGGGTATAACACTGAAGTTGTAGATGAATGGTTAGAAAAAAAGAATGGATGTCTTTGTAATAGAAAGTTGAGGGAAGATGACCTGAGCAATGAATTTTTACTGTTGCCATCACGTATGTCTGCAACTGTCTTCAACAGTGATAGCTGTGACCTCAATTTCTTCTGTCACTGATGACGGTGACTTTAGTAGCACATATCTAATTTTATCCTTTCTCTTTTATTTTTATTATACCTTCCAATGCTGCTTTCATCTTTTTACCTTTTTAAGTGATGCCTGATCTGTGGCAGCATAAAAATTGGGGTTTATTTTTTTTGCTTTTATTTTCAGTCATCTATTACCTCTGTGGCCAGTTAACTTTCTTTATTTAACCACAGCTCTGCTTCACACTTCTCAAGAATTTGTTCATCCACAGCAATGGGCAGCAACATATTTCACTCCCTGGTCTCTTTTGGTTTTTCTGTTCTGTTGCAAGCTCAGCAGTAAAACACCAAAGAAGTTCTGCTGCTGCTTACAACTTTTGTCTTTCATAAAGACACAGGAATTTTTTTATTACTATTTTGAGTTTTTTTGGTCAGGATTTTTGTTGTTGTTTGTTGTTTTTTTTTCATAAAACAGGTCTATTTTTAAGAAGAATAACACAAAGCACAAGTTACATTACAAGCATGACATTTTTTCAGACCTTTTGACAATTTAAATTTTCTTCTTGATGCTATTTTGTTAACAACAGCAGCTATCCTCTTGCAGTCAGTTGTAGTCTCCATAGCCCTCCAATGCCATCACAGGTCTATTTATTCTTCTTGAGAATTTTCCCTGCTGGCATGTCTTTTGCATTTCCAGACTCCCCTGCAACTTCTTTTCACTTTGTTTTCCTTTTGACCATTCTTCACCTCTCAGGCCTCTCTTGTTGCATGATCTAGCATCCTTTTTTTTTTTAAATTCTGAAGTCAAGTTGCAGCTCATGACTTTAGTGTATTGTCCTGACACATTTGTTAAATTAATTTAAGCCTTATCTTCTAATCTTATCTTCTTATCTCCATAAGAACTTCCTATTTTCCTTTCCATTCTTTGGTCATTTGATCTCAAGCTAGCTTGGCATTATGAATGTTGTACTGATTGCATGTCTACTGCTTTTCAAAATTTTTAAAATGCTTTTGGTATTGTCTCACCTATTCAGTATAATTCCAGTTAGGTTTTCTATTTTCCTGTGCAACTCACAAATTGAATACTTTCAAAGCACAGATGTAATTGAACTTATATTTCCACATTCATTTAAAAGGAAAAAAAACCCCTAAACATGTTAAATACGAAGTAAGAGATGCTGCAGTATTTGATTTGCAAAAGTAAATTAAACTAGCCTTTGCAGATACAAACTTTCTGCTTGACAATAAATAATGCTAATATACAGTGATCTATATTTTTACAAGCAATCATGTATCTCTATATTTACAATTGAAACATTACTACCTTTAAAGAAACTTATGTGAAATATTTTAAATTTTCTAAAACAGAATTACAGAATGGTAAGAACTTTTATTTAAACACTTTGACAAGAAAATGATACATTCTCTCTGTCTGTAGAACTGTTGTCATTAAATCTTAGAAAGTCATTCACTGGAAATTCTCATTCTATGAAATGTGTTACTTGTTCATTAGTCTGAGTGAAAGTGTTCTTATTTTGTGAGTTGTCCAATATCCTGACATTG
This sequence comes from Mesitornis unicolor, assembly GCF_000695765.1. Lineage (NCBI taxonomy): Eukaryota > Metazoa > Chordata > Aves > Mesitornithiformes > Mesitornithidae > Mesitornis > Mesitornis unicolor. The sequence goes on along the minus strand of NW_010166005.1, from coordinate 18,749 downwards.
CCTTTGACTCTTATGCTCTTAACTATCTTAGTTTTGTCTGGTTCCATTATTTGTATAGTTGAGTGGATATTGAAACCTTCCTAAGCCTATCAAGGAAAACAAATACCTTCCTCCCTTCACATGTGGCCCAGTAAATATTCAGTACTCAAGTTTCTTTACATTTTCTCACATTCTCAGTGTTTGTTAAGATTTTCACTTTCCAAATATGTCGGGAGGGGGGGGAATCACTCTCCTGTCATGAAAAATCAAGAAAGACTATAATTGAAATAAATTTACTTTCATGAATATCTCTTTGCAAGTTTCATTATATAGCACCAGTCACACCTAATACATACATTTACCTTATAAATAATAATACAGTATAATAAATATAAATGATAATACAGTTTCCTCCAGTCAGAATTTCAATAAGCACCATCAGATACAACACTGTTTATCAGTTTCCCACACCTGTAAACCTTGCATTACAGCTGAATCCGAATGATATGAGTGGATCATGCATACATGCAACAGTAATATATTCTAACATGTTAAAAACTAAGCCTATATAAGAGATATGTCAGGTGTTTGGGTATATGGCTATGAACTGTTTGTATAGGACATGAGGTAATTTTCAAATGTACCATTGCACTGAAGACAAATAACATTGACTCAGATCAAAAGAAAGGAAACTACAGGTCAGAGGCTTGATCTATACATATTCATTACATCTAATGAATGAATACATGTTTATCTTATAAAAACTGATCTAGTAGCTGGGTAGCAATTACTGCAATTCAGGATGACATTTCAAAAATACATTTATTGAAATTTCTCCATTATCTTGAAAGAAGAAAAAGATTCATTTAAAGGTTATTTTGCTTTAATACAGTAATAAAGTAATAAAGTAATAAAGTAAAAGAGAGATGAAAAGTATCAGCCTTCCTAAAACTTCCAAAACCTCTAAAGTAGGCTATTGTTTTCTCTTGCTACAAAGAATACTGGAGCTCACTTATGATTTCAACAAGAAAACATTTTGAGCTTATCCTTATTAATGGTTTAGTTAACAGCCTTATGACACAAAGTAAAGCAAAGCTCTTTTCTTCAAACACCTGGCAACATTATGTTTGTTAAGAAATTTTTGGAAGCAACTTATTTCTGCCAGCTAAGTCATGAAAGTACATAATTAGCAGTAAAAGCAGGACTAGTTAGGTCATCTGGTTCAGGGACAGCTTCACTTGAGTCCTGAACGCCTCCAAGAATGGATGGTCCACAACCTCTCTTTGTAACCTGTTTTGTGTTTGACGACTCTCACACAAAATAAGTATATAAATAAATAAAATCCTAATATCTAATAGATATTTCCCATGTTTCAACTCATATCTGTTGCCTCTGTCCTGTCACTGCACACCTTCAGAACGTGTCTGTCTCGTATTCCCTCTACCCTCTGATCAGGTACTTGAAGACAGCAATATTGTCTGCTCTTTGCCTTCTCTTTTCCAGGTTGAGCACACCTAGCTCTTTCAACTGTTCCTTGTACATTCTGTGCTCCAGCCCCTGACCATCTTTCCAACTTTCATTAGACTATCTGCAGTATGTCCCTGTGTCTCTTTTACTGGAGAGCCTACCACTGGAAGCAGCACTCACATGTGCTGACCAACAGAGGGAAAGGATCATATTGACCTGACAGCAATGCTTTGCTTAATGCAGCCCAGGAGAGTCTGTTGGCCTTCCTTGCTGCAAGAGCACACTGTTGGCTCATGATCAACTTGTTCACTAGGACCCACAGGGAAATTCCAATAAAGGTCTTCCTCAACAGCCTGTACTGGTGCATAGAGTTATTTCTTACCAGGTGCAAGACTTCACATTTCCTTTTATTAAACTTCATAAGGTTCCTGTTGCCTTATTTCTTCAGCCTGACAAGGTCCCTGTGATGGCATCCTTGCCCTTCTGTGTTCTGACCACTACCCACAGTCTGGTGACCTGCACAAAGCTGATGAATGTATGCTCCACCCTGTCATCCAGATTTATCAAAATTAGACATTAGACATTATTGATCCCAGTACCGGTATCTGAGAGATGCCTCAAGTTGCTGGTCACCACCTGGACTTTTTATTTCCTTGTTCACTTTATTCACTAAACCATACAGAATCACAGAATCACAGAACGTTAGGGATTGGAAGGGACCTCAAAAGATCATCTAGTCCAATCACCCTGACGGAGCAGGAACACCTAGATGAGGTTACACAGGAAGGTGTCCAGGCGGGTTTTGAATGTCTCCAGAGAAGGAGACTCCACAACCTCTCTGGGCAGCCTGTTCCAGTGCTCTGTTACCCTCACTGAGAAGAAGTTTCTTCTCAAATTTAAGTTGCACTATCTTTTTCAAGTGTGTTTTAGTATCTAGCGACATGCTGCTTTTGTCATTTTTTAAGTTTTTGACATTTCCTGTCATACATGAAAAGGGCAGCAGACTTGTGGAAAACCTGATTCAGAGATGGAATGGAGCTCATGTATCGCATAACACCTTCTGGGACATTGGGAATTGAACTGCTAGCAGTATCTTGGGAGTTTCAGTCAGAAATAAATGAGTAGAAGAAAACTTTTTCTAAGCCCAGCTTCTAGGTGTCTTCTAATTTGCAATGATATTGATGCTGAAATACATTAAAATTCCATTTATCTGCTTTAGGGAGTGAAATTCCACAGGAGTTTAAGATTTGTGCTGAATGGGCAGACTTTGCTCCAGATCAGAGGCATTTCAGAAATACCATAATTCAGAAATCAAAGATTTTCTGACTAGATTGACCCTCATGTGAGAAACTGACATCAGTGAGAAAACGCTTACATAGTTATTTCTGTAATGAAAATGTGTAGGTCTTATATTGTTATATTAAACTTCTTTTGCAGTTCAATTATATGAGAACTAAAGGTGCATTTTTCCCTTTTCTCTAAGTTATTTTTTATATAAATGTGAACATTCATGTTATTAAATGAATTAAAAAATCTGTAAGTATCTTCTAAGAGGTATAATAAACAAAGAAATGTAAAAGATAATTTCATCTTCATGCTTACTCAGACTATCATGACTGCAGTTTCCCTTCAACATGAAGATGAAGCAAATTTTCTATAAAAGAAAGTGCCTGTAACTGTTAGGAAAAAAAAAATCCATATTGATATTTCTGAAGTATTTTTTGTAGTATAGGAAGGAAAGTTCATAATATACCAATAGGTGGCTATTTTGCATCTATTTTTTTAATAGATATTTTTCACACCTTTTTTTTTTTTAGCAAACTGTAATTAGTTTGGGTATGTTATGCATGTTATAGCTACTTCACACATTTACATGATTCCTCCAGAGTAATATGCATGTTTGTGATTATTTCCTGTAATGGAAAGACACAGTGCAGACCTTTTTGAACTGTTAGAGTACAAGTAATCAAGATTATTAACCTGTAACACTGCAAAAGGTCATGGAAGTAACAAAAACTATTTGAAAGTAAGAGATTAGAGTGAGCTTTTGCACTTCCTGCCCATATGCTGTTAATGACAGTGATATCTTGTCTGTAAAATTAAATTTATGCATAGCTTCATCTCCTACTGATACCTAAAACATGTCAGATAAAGGAAGAGTTGACCCCTAAAAAATTAATTTCTTTTCATTTTAACCAAAGCATTTTGGTTTTCATTTTCGTTTTCATTTCATTTTAACCCCTTTCATAAGGGGGTATAAATCCCTATTTAAACAAGGTTGATTTGAAAGGAAAGGAAGACTCCTTTGTCTTAATTTTGTTCCTTCTTTTGATGTCTGTTTCGAGTTAACTGAGGAATGTTTCATATTATATTATAGATACTTCTTATGATCAGACAGTGCCAAAAGAAGGATCCCAATATCCCTCTGTTCAGACTTCATAAAGTGCATTGTAATATTACCTTTATATCTGTACGTTTATATGAAAATGTAAATATTTTCATTTCATGTCCCCAAACAAGTCTGCTTTCTTGTCAGAATGCTTAGTATATATACTAAATTCCAAGCCAACGTTAGCTATATCTCAGCAGATGAGAAGAGTGATCCTTGTACATATGTACATTATGATTTGAACAAGGTAGTAAATAAATCATTGCAGCATATCTAGTAGAAAACTTGTAAGCAGCTTAAACTGTAAATGCAAGCTGGATGTTGACATTATTAATAGGAAATTGAGTATTTTATCAATAATTAGAATAACAAAAGAGAGAGGGAAACAATATCTTAATTGGAGTTGATATTACTGGTATTTTCATTATTGTAAATAGGATGGTGGAGTGTATTTTCTACTTCCAAGTGCTGGCTCAGACTATCAACTTGAGGGCACTAAATATCCTGAAGGTGAAGAGAGAGTGCAGTTTGTGATTTACTGCAAAACATGCTGCATTTTGCAGTAAGCAGTGTTATTCTGTTGACTTTATTCATTAAGAAAAAAAGAAAAAGCAAAACAAAAATTAACAAACAGATAAGTAAAACTACAAAAAGTTTTGCCTGCCTTTATCTCCAAATGTTTAGAAGAAAAGTAGAAGGTAAAAAATAATTTTTTAAAGGTACAAAATAAAAGTGTGTCAAAACCAAATACAGCAGCTACAAATGTAACCTTAAAGAGAAAAAGGGAATCTTCTGTAAGTTTCTTGGTTTCTATTTTTCTCAAGAAATCTCAGAATTTATTCCAACCATTGAATTGGGTATTCTGTGAGGGGTTATGGTTTGTTTTTTTGTAGTGAGGGAGGGCTGTGGAGATAGCCCTCTCAGAAGCTTCTAGAAAGCTCCCAGGGTTCCAATGTTGGACTCACCTCTGACCAGGCTGTGTGTCTCACTGTTCTACTCTGATGTTATTGGTAACAAATTAAAATTGTTTTGCTTTGGTTTTCTCCCTATGATGAGTCTGTCTTTTGCCAGTGACTATAAGTGTTGAGAAAAAGCCCTCCAAGTCCTTATTTTTCCTATCCTGACTTTGTGAGCATCGTGATGCTCGGTTGCCCACTGGGTTTAAGCCACGACAGCCGTTAAACACAATAATATATTGATTTAAAAGAAAACTCTATTCATTTTGCTGCGAACAGCGTTCAGATACTTAATGATAAAAAGGCATACAGTAGGAAGAGAAAAATAAAACATTAGCATGTTTTTACTTCAGTATATAGGACAGCAAAATCTCTGCTTTCCTCAGGTTTTTTCTTTTAAGTATCTCAAGATGACAGTGTTTCAGAATACTTCCAAAAGCTCTGATCTCTATATTCTTAAAACTTGTTTGATTAGCTTATTCATCATAATGACTGCATCTCAACTTTGAACTGGGTGTGGGCAGAATGTCAGGTACTAGGGAGATTAACACCTTCCATAATATTACAGAATGTCCATTACAAGAAAATTATGTAAAACACAGATGTTGCTTTCAGAGGCCACTGCTATGTCATTTTGGAGTCTATAAATTTTGTGGGGAAAACATTTTTTACTTGTTACAACTGAATCATGTTTAAGTTTGTTATGCAGAGCTCCCAGCTTGCACCCAGGCAATCCACTGACTCACAGAGTTGGTGGCTGAAGCAGAAGTTCAGATCAACATTAAACAGTAAGTAAGGTTGGTCCAAATATGCAAGGGTGACTTGAAAATGAACTGCTAGCAATAAAGAAAAATGAATGACCTTGATTCACAGTCAGTCTCAATGCTTCTGAATCAACAGACACTCTCCTGTGCCAGTTCAGGGTTCTCAGTAGCTGTGATGGACACAAGATGGGTATGCATGATCAAGTAATTCTCCATCCAGGCATGATAATGCAGTTTCCTTATGTGGACAACTCCCAGTACCCAGAGAGAGCTAGGAAGGGCTGTCAGCTCTTGAAAATGCTACTAGCTTCTGATAATGCTGATCTGGATAAGATTTTCAAGTAGTGGCTCTCTAGGACCTCTTTCTCCTAGGAGAAGCAGCCATCTATCACTCCTTTGGCACAGCCCAGGATTAACAGCAATTTTTAATTCTTTGTTGGTACCTCCACAAAAATTGCTTCTAAGTTAAAAGCACCTTTTGCTTAACACATGTAAATCTAAAATTACTCCATAAGTATTAATGGAAATTTTTCATGTAAGTATGGAAATCGCACATAGTAAAAGGGAGAGGGGAAAGGTAGAAAAGAAAGGAAGAAAAGGTAGCAGATACAAAGGTGACATCAGGGAACTTTATCCACTCACCAAAAAACTTATGGACAGGTATTCTTTGCGTCACTTTACTCACATGAGAAAGTGAAGCTTTCTCTCTCTCCATCATCTCCATCTCCATCTCCATCTCCATCTCTATCTCTATCTACATCTCGATCTCCATCTCTGTCCACACGCTTTCCTTCTCCTTTTCTAATGCTCTTAGGCACTTCTACCTTTAGTCAGTCATATTTGCTGACTAATAAATATCCTTAAATTGTAATTAACTGATCTTCCAAATTATGGTGGGCCCCATTGTCAATGAAATTCTTGGGATTCTAGTCCCTCTTTGGTGAAATTAAGAGTTATTAAATTTACAAAGAATTATAAATATTTTTTTTTGGTTCTCAGTTGAAATCCCATTTTACCATGAGATATTTTTGAGGAACTCCATAACAAAATATATATGTGTGTACATCCATGTTCCTGAATTTACATTCTGTCAAACAAAACTGCATTTATGAATATGGTCACCTGTGTGTGTGTTTTATTGAGAATTTGGACCTTAGCCTGCATGTTTGCTATCCTTAGTTTTAGAAATCTCAAATGCATAGGCACCATTTGAACTAATTTCC
>NW_010166005.1:0-11940 GCF_000695765.1 Mesitornis unicolor | reverse complement strand
TCATTTTCACATTCTTTCGAGTTTACATTCAGCTCTTAGTCACATGCAAAAAACCTACACATAACAAACAGATGTTTGCTTTGTTTACTAAAGTTTTGCAGGCAGAAGCACTTAGTTCATGCAGCTAGTCTGGGTTGTGGAAGGGCTTTCATTTTGAAAGGAAGTGTAAGAGTGAAGAATCTAATCATCCATCCGCACTGATGGTAATTTTCATGTTCATATTGATGTCTGAAATGTCCCTCTAGTCTCATTTTTCCATGTCCTTGTCTTCTTGTGTGGTTCTTAGCCATGACGCATCTCTTCCACTCTTCACTACAGCTTATCCTCAGAATTTTCTGTTACTGAGCTAATTGTCTTTGACCAGCAGCTCACACTAATCGCACACTCCTTCTAGCTTCCCTCTTATTAATGCTCTAACCATGAATTGTGAACTGTTCTGTCCATTATTTTGTAGCCAAGGTTTATTTTTAACTTTCTAGTTCTTCCTTTTTTTTCATCAACAGAGTTAATTCATACTGCACACTTTCTGCTGCTAAACATCCTGGGTCTCTCTTTTATATTTTTTGCACTTCATTTCTGTATTTGTACTACGAAGGACCTATGAAGTAATGTTGCATTGATTTGTTTGGCTTACATTGTTAATCAGTTCTCCTCTTCATTTCTGCTATATTCAATGTCAAGCACCAGTACTTTTACAGTCAGTGTAACTCCAGCATCCACAATCCTTGATGCCTTGTCATGGTTTAGGGCTGGGCTGGCCACTAAATTCTGGACAGACATTCTCTATTAACCCCTCTCCCCACTCCAGAAGGGAAGAGAAAAGAGAATAAGGGAGAGAGACTTAATGGGTTGGAAAATAAAACTAACAGGTTTAATAAAACAATAATACTAATACTACAGCATAATAATATAAATAGAAAAATAATGAAATATATACAAACATGTACAAATATATATACAAAACCAATAAAAAATCGTTCCCCCATCCTCCCCCAATGATATATACATCACCAGAGGCTCTGCAGAGCAGGGCACTGGAAAAGTCCCAGACCAAACTCAGCAGTGGGGGGGAGCAGGATGCAGGAACACACGAATCAGGATCAGCGGCAGACAAACTAGCAGGGTTCTGCTTGGACTTCGGCCAATGCAGGAGCGAGATGGATGGAAGGGTCTGAGATGGAAAGGCTCCAAGATGGAAGAAAGATCGAGACGCTCGTGATCCCTAGGCTTTATACCGAGTATGACATATGTGGGATGGAATACCTAGTTGGTCAGTTTTGGGTCTGCTTCCCCCTCATAGGTGCAGACATGGCACCCATGATGAGACAATTGGCCTTGAACATTATCAGTGCACACTGTCTGGGAAAAACATGCTGCTAGTTTTCAGCAAGTTCAGACACTTAGAAGAGACTAGGCTGAAAACTAAAATCACTAAATAGAAAATTAGTTCTATTTAGCTCAAACCAGGACATGCCTGTTTTCCAGTGACAGGGCATTTGTCCACTTTTCCGTGAACTTAAGTATAACCTTCTGATGTGTCACTTCCTTCATCTGCCACACTTGTCCTTTATTCACATGAAGACTTCCCTTTATTTTCCCTGATATATCCTTCTATCTACAAGATTAACTATTCCTTACCCTTCTTATTCCCCTTTGATCTGCTTACTTCACCTCAAGCTTTTCCCTTGGTTTTTCTAACTTTTTCTCTTTTTCGTCCTCAGAAAACAAGAAAACATGCTCTCTCCCAGGCTTTTCCTGTCTCTGCAAGTAGCTCTCTATCTTGGTGATTTCTTTCACTTGCAGTTGACTGAAATGCACACAGTTTAAGTGAGTCCCATGGCATGTTCATAGTGTGTGTACAATTTCCATTCCATTTAAGCTATCAGAACCATGGATAACTATCTTCTCCTTAAAAAAACAAAACAAACTAATAAGACACAAAGAAATTATTTTTCTTAGTGAGAGTCTACTTTAGATAGTCTTAGATGACAGTGTAATTACCAGATGTAAATATATACAAAAAAAGAACTAATAATCACAACTGATATTCTTCTAAGTAATCATCAACTTTACCCTTGACAAAATTCTATGCATTCCATGCTATGTATAGTTCTTTCATTAGTAAAAAGACTGAACTTATGCCCAGTAATCATTGTTACACTCATAATCTTGTCAGAGGCTAAGTGAATTAGCCTTACCCATGAAGCCTGGAATTTATTGTTAGGCTAATTAATACCTTAACAGTTAAATCAAAACAGAAGAAACAGCTCTTCTTAGTCTAGTTAGATATATGCTAACACTCAGAGTTCATATTAATACAGAAAGACTCATTAAAAACAGTAACATCAATCGTGTTACAGAAAAAACCTTTCCTAAGAGCTACACACTTCCTCTAGTATTTATGTTCATCCTTCCAATGTTTCTCTGGATTTTTCTTGGTCTTTCCCAAGCAGAGAAGTGACAGGATGTTAGAGGGAGTCTTCAGAGGGAGCTCTTGTTATGGGCTTTCTTATCACAGCCTACTTTCTTTTCATTCATCCCCGCTACAGTTTTATTATACAATTTGTTTTTACAATAGCCTCCACCAATTCCAATTAACATAGAAGTCTATTACTTTTTCTGCAGTGATTACTTGCGTTTGTCAGAACTTTACCATACTTGGTAGTCAGAGAGAGTAACTTCAGATGAGTTTATCAAGAGTCACTTGGCCATTAGAAAGTTTTTAAAAGAAGGAAAAAACAGTACTGCCCAAGGCAATCCCAGACAAGTCCTGAGTACCTGCCCTGAGCGGTCAATGCAACACTTGTGGTTTTTTTACTAGTAATGGCACAATCATATTTAGTGAGCTACACCAATAAGTCTATTTTTAGATCATTTATAATGCTGATTTGCCATCTTGACTGTCCAGAGGCCATTGCTTTTCTCTGCAGAATCGCTCTGACAGGTTTATTGAACAAACAAAAGACATACTCTACAAATATAGTGTAAACATAAAAAGATAAGATACAGTGCAAATTATGGATGACCATGTGTGCTCATTATTTGGGTCATTTTAGATATGGGGCAAAGATGTGACAAGTCAATGATTAATGACTGCACTATTCACTTTATAGTGGGTCATCATCTTTGTATGGGGGCAGAATTTAAGCTTATATTTTCACAGTTGCTCTCAGAAAAACAGTGATAGTCGTCTTTATTTCAATTTAAAAAATCATGCTATTAACCCAGGTTCCAGACTTTCCACTTAGGAATTTGACTTTACACCCCTTGGTTTGAAGATCCAAAGAGCTTTTCCCTGGTTAGTCAATGTCATTTGCTTTGCCTTGATTCTGCATTCTAAAGGGCAAGATTAGCACACTGTATTTGGCAAGCACAGATCTTACAATAAAAGTACTAACTATAGAGTAGCTGAAAACATTAAATAATAAAGAAAATTAATAGCTTAATTTTATGAAAATTCCAGGGATAACCATTTAAGTACTGGAATACTTTAAGAAGTGATAGAAGTTTCTTTACGAAACAGAGATCTATTTGTTAATAACCCAGAAAAAAGTGATAGCTAGTTATAAAATCTTACATCTCTTCTGATGCTGGGAACCCCAAGGCGATAAAGCATTGAATGTACCTCTAGTCAGGGCACAGATCCCATCTCTGGTGTGGTTTTCCATCTCTAAGTTCAATAGTATTCTGGTAGATTCTTGCTCACAGTACAGATTCATCAATCACAGACAGCAGTCAAACCTGGAATGTGGGCACAACTTGGAAGAGTGCCTTGACAATACAGTCTAATATTCTTATCTCATTAAAAAAGTGTGAGGTCATGAACAGTTGCTTATATTTCAAGCGGACAAGACAATTTGCTATAGATATAGTCATGATTAAATGCACATTGACTATATGTACGTTGAGTAATTATGAATCAACTATGCATACATCAATTAATTATACTACTGTTTAAATATACCTTGATTAAGTAGCAGTCAGATAGTACCCATGATACAGAAATATGACCCTGGGTTAGTCATTATGTGGATCACTAACCGTTCATACAATAGTTTTCTGAACTGAATACTACACAGATCTGCAGGACATGTAATGCTAGGTCCTTCTTCTAGCTCCTACCACTCACATACCTTGCAGCTCTCACTCATAGGACAGAGTGAGATTACATATTAAAAAATAGTAAAGAAATAGTTAATAGTTCATAAGATAGGATAGACTGCTACCATCAGGTGTCGGGCTCAGTCAGGCAGGTCTATTGACTGGCTGCCAGCTTACAAACCACTAGCTACTTTAGGCTCCTTGTACCCCTTTTCCCATGCTTGTTCTTCCTCAATTCCTCTCGGTTCCCCCCTTTCGACTCTTCACCTGAGAAACCACCTCAAATATCCCATAATACTTGTGTTGCTATTGTTTCCACCTTTGTATCGACAACAAATTCAGGCAATTCTCTTCAAGGCAGTGCCAGAACTTCTCCTCTAAGGGCCCATCCCTCAGTGGCTGGTGGGTTCTGGTCTTCTGTATTTTCTCCACTGCCACAAAATCCTTAATGTTTCACAGAATATTAGGAGTTGGAAGGGACCATAAAAGACCATTCAGTCCAACCCCCCTGCCACAGCAGAATGACCTAGACTAGGTCACACAGGAATGTGTCCAGGCGGGTTTTGAATGTCTCCAGACAAGACTCGACAACCTCTGTGGCCAGCCTGTTCCAGTGCTCTGTCACCCTCACAGTAAAGAAGTTTCTCCTCATGTTCACATGGAACCTCCTATGCTTTATCTCACACCCATTGCCCTTTGTCCTATCATTTGACATCAGAGAGAAGAGCCTGGCTCCTTCCTCCTAACACTCGCCCTTTACAAATTTATAAAAATGACTGAGGTCACCCCTCGGTCTCCTTTTCTTCAAGCTAAAGAGACCCAGCTCCCTCAGCTGCTCCTCATAAGGGAGATGCTCCACTCCCTCAGTCATCTTTATTTGTGCATCTGCATGCTTAATTAATCTGTTTCCTTCTTTTTTATTTTTTTTGAACTGAATACTCCTTAAACAGGTAACTTCAAGAACCAGATGCTCTGACATTTCTCATATCCTTACACTCTCTGGTCAGCAAGAGCCGTGCAAGAAAGTGTTGATCTGGAGGATTCAGCCACACCTCAAACCTTCTCCCTTCATTGAAAGGATCAAAGAGGAAACCACTTCGGTCCATATAGACTTCCTTCTCACCTCCAGGACACATAGCCAGGCTTGATACTCTCCAGGTTTTCCAATGGTTGTGTCAATGTCTATATGGAAGAGGAGCAGAGGATTATAGTCTGAGGGCTTGACAAGAACCAGCAGTCTAGCTTATCCTTGGTCTGAGCCCTGGCATGCAGCAAACCTCCCTAGACAGCAGATCAGGTCAACCAGTGGGGCCCTCTGTCTGTCTTGGGGAGGAATGTCCCATGGCTTTCACTCATGGAACACACATTAAGTTCTGTGCAAACAAAAATCAAACGTAGCGTGTTCGGTGTGGTATGTTTATATACAACTGACTCAAATGTTGCCTTTTTCCTTCAGGCCGTATATTTTGTTCCTTTCTAATTAAATTATAAATGTTTTGCTAAATAGATACTTGGTCTTTGCCATCTTGTTCCTTGGGTCTAGGGGACATTTATCAACAGATACATCCTTAATTGCAAGTTGAGAACCTTGGTACCATTGTAAAACCCTCAAAGCACACTATACTTGTGCTCCCACTGTTAGAAAAAAAGTTGTTATAGATCTGGAGCAATGTCACCATCTCTAGAAGATTGCACCTATACTTCACACTTTTATAATCTGGCCAAATTGTGTAGAAGATTTGAAGTTTTACCAAGGATCCATAGCACCATATTTTAATGGTTTAAAAGACTGTATTTGAGGGGTTATGAAATAGCAAGGGATCAATCAACTGCATGAAAAAAAAGGCAGTGTTAGTGAGATGAGGCCAAAGTGCTGAAATATCGGACAAGAAGGGTAAGTGAGAAATATTCTTAAGAATTTCTGATTAATAGTTAAAACAGGTAGATTTGATCCTACTCTTATTTATAAGAAAGAATTAATATCTTCTTCGGACTGACCTGTTTCTTTTCTGCCATTTCTCAGAAATAAACATTGCAAAAGTGTCCTTCCTGAACCATCACAACTGATTTTCTGCAGAAATTTCATCTCAATATATAGCTAATATATTGAGATATATTTTGCTCACCTTATACATTCAATTCTTTTTGTTACTTTATGTCTCTTGACATGTCAGAGATTCTGCTTCTTATGGTGTCATTTGAAGAGGAGTTGGTGTTTTTGAGAAAGAATGCCCAAACAGTTCACAGCATGTACATATAGCCTGAGGCAAAATTAACACCGCAGAATGATATGAGCCTTTTTACCCTTTTCAATATGTTATGCAACCAGATATGACACTCCTGAGACAACCTTGGGTAGATTTTTGCCTGGTTTATGTTTTATTTTTCTCTTCTTAAGTTCTTGCTGTTTTTTTTAACAACACTTAGAAATTTTGATAATTTAAATAATTCCATGCAATCTTTTTGGATGCTAAATTGATTTTTCCAGATGATTTCTTTACTCGCTCTTTCTATCTTCTAAAAGGTTTATATTTATTTATTTATTTTCTACATGAAATGTTGGAATATTAGAAATGTTGAAAAGCTCCTACAAGCTTGTGGACTAGATTAACTGTTCCCTAAACAGCCTAATTTAATTGCTTCTCTAGTAAGAGTTTTGCAGTCTGACTGCAGAAATGGCTTGTCCAGTGCTGCTTGTCCAGTGTTGCTTGTCAGCAGCAGAAGGGTAGAAGTCAGGAGAAACCATCTCTATTTGCTTTATTACCTAGCTGGGGTATCAGGAATCACAGTAAAGTGTATAGCGGTTTACTAAACAGAGTAAATTTTCTGTATTCGTCTCAGTGATTTCAGCGCATACCTCATTGAATGTCTTTGTTAATTTCATGTTAGTTTATTTTCTTGAGGTTTTTTTCATAAAAGAATATACAGTATACCCTAGTCCAGTCCCTTGACTCTTCACCAGTGTCTGAAATATCATCTTTCTGTCTCTTTCTTTTACATTTTTACCATACTTTCTATTTTTCCTTTTTTTCCTGTCTTCTACATTTAAATCACCCCTCTACAGAGAGTATCTCTGCTAAACTTCATATAAAGCACCAAAAATGCAGATCTCAGCATTAGTCATGACTATTGAAAAAAATGGAAGAAATTAAAGACACGTTATTTATGCTGGGAACATAAAAATATCATTCAAGTAAAGTGACTAATAATGCAGTCACAATAAAATTATGTGAAATCTCAGTTCTTCAATTAAAGCTATCAAAAAACATTTATTCAGCACTTCATTTGCTAAAATCTATATAGGCTAAAGAGTCAGAGAAACACAGAATCACAGAATGTTAGGAATTGGAAGGGACCTTGAATGATCATCTAGTCCAACCACCCTGCCACAGCAAGATCACCTAGACTAGGTCACACAGGAATGCATCCAGGGAGGTCTTGAATGTCTCCAGAGAAGGAGACACCACAACCTCTGTGGGCAGCCTGTTCTAGTGCTCTGTCACTCTCAAAGTGAAAAAGTTTTTCCTTATGTTCACAGGGAACATGTTATGCTCCAGCTTGCACCCATTGCCCCTTGTCCTGTCATTGGCTATCACTGAGAAGAGTTTGGCTCTGTCTTCCTGCCACTGGCCCTTCACATATTTATAAATATTAATGAGGCCACCTCTCAGTCTCCTCTTCTCCAAGCTAAAGAGACCCAGCTCCCTCAGCAGCTCCTCATAAGGGAAATGCTCCACTCCCTCAATCATCTTTGTGGCCCTGTGCTGGACTCTTTCAAGCTGTTCTCTGTCCTTCTTGAACTGAGGAGCCCAGAAATGGACACAATATTCCAGATGGAGTTTCATCAGGGCAGAGTAGAGGGGAAGGAGAATCTCTCTCGACCTACTAACCACAACCTTTCTGGCTAATAAGGCATTAGACAAGGTTGAGTAAAATCAGAGACAAAGACTTAAGAGAGAAGTGGAATGTTTCTCTTGTACACATTGTTATCTGGTGTCAGCTGGAAGTTATTACCAGGGTGGTGATATTCTGCAATATTATTAAAAGCCAAAAATTATGTTTAGGATATGATAAGTCAAAGAAAAAGTGTTCATTGTTATGCATGGTTCATTCTAAATACTTCTAGTCATTATATATTGTAAATCTATCACAGGAAAATACTATTATCTATTTAATTATTTCAAGCTCAGATAAGTGACAGCACATCAAAATTTAGAATTGAGTGAAGGCAACAAGTGAAATTTTGATGAGAAATCCGAATCATGAATACTGCCTGACAGAACTAAAGATGAATTCTTAATCATCTGCATAGCAGAAATAAAATGTCTAAATAACTATTCAAGAAACAGTGTCAAGGCAAAGATATTTGGCCTTGATTAAAAAAAATAGAACAAAAACCAAAATCCAACCAAACAACCAAACAACAATTAAAAAAAACCAACAAAACCAAAACTAAACAAAAAACCCCAACACCACAATAAAGGAAACCAAAACCAAAAAAATCCAGAAAGGACCAAATCCAGCTTTTGTTTTTATGTTGTTAATTCTACTGTAATTAATTTGCCACACATGTAATTTGTTTTTCTTGATATCCCCATTCAACTACTAGGTAAGACTATTTCTTACAGAGGTCTGAAGAATCTTAGCTCTCCTTGAACATTCAGATAATTGCTTTTTCCGTAAATAAAGAGAACAATATTCAGGTATCTATATAATTGCCTATGGTTAAGGTTTAGCTCTTAATATCTAAAATAACTTTATTAAGGATCCTAACCTTTGTTCACCTGAAGTTGGTATAGAATCATAGAATCATAGATATAAACCATCTTGTTTTAGTTTGATCATGTAAAGGTAGAAAATGTTATAGCTCCTAAAATTCCAGGTAACTGTTACACTGTCCTAACTTGTTCAAGAAGCAATCACAAATTCTAATAAGAGAACATAAAGACAACTATAAATATTTTTCATCACTCATTCTCTTGCTGGCATACTTCTATAGATGTTTTTTCTTTCATCGTATCATATGAATTAGAATTTATATATATGTATATATTTTATGTGTACAGCTGCAGTGAATATTATGTAAGTAACTAATGATAGTGACAATAGAAAATATATGTAAATGAGAAGCTATTTTTGGTATGGGGACTCCAACATTAATATCTGCTTAAGAGATCATTTACTATATACATAGCTGATTTTTCAAACCCTGGTAACAATTGCTCATGAGCTAGATTAATGAATAACATATATATAAAAAACACCTGGAAAAAAAGTGGTGGGTTTTTTTCATGTAAAAACAGTACTGGCAAAGCAAGACAGTGTCAATCTGTGTTAAAGAGGTAAGAAAGAGCAAGAGGAGCAGGAGAAGTACAGGCATTTCCTTAATATTGTTATAAAATTAGAAAACTATTCAGAAAGGACTAAGTTCAAAGGTAGCTTTTCATGCTTTCATCCAGTTGAAGATTCAGACATTTGGGTATTTTTTGAGGCATGTTCTGTTCTGTTTATGTGTATTTAGCCAAGATCCCTATGAAAAGGCAGCTTATGCCGCTCAATCTATCTTGAAGTCCAAGTGTTCTCCTGCCATAACCCGGCAGTAATATTTCAATTTTTTTTAAATTTCCAGCCAACTGACAAGAAGTTTCAGAGACTTTCTACGACTTTCCTAGGAAATAGATGACCCAGAACAGCACAGACTGGGATTCCAATATTTTCTAGTTTATGTCTGAAGTCTTTGATCTTGTAAACTCCTTTCTTAATACAATAGCTTGCACACTGCTGCCAAATATGGGCGTATTACAGGATGCAACTCCTGCATAAAATCTGTCAGACCAAATATAAGGCAGTGAATCTTTAGACTATAGTAAAGCATAAGATAACCATATAGGTAGCCTGACCATCAAATGAGAAAGGATGAATCTCCAGAGACACAGGTGAAAAATTGCCTAAAGCCAAAGATAATAAACTCTCAGGCAAAAATCAGATAATAACAGTTACTGTGGTAACAATTATGATTCTTACTTCCATGATTAGGTCATAGGATTAAATTGCAAGGAAAGAAATGCAAGATGATCAGAACAGGTATGGATAAAGATGTCAGACAGAGGTCTTGAGGAGGTAAATTAACTTGGATATGCCATTGATGAAACTGATGATGAAGCTATAATATCCAGAGACTCTAAAATTGGAAGTGACATCCAAAATCCTCAGATAAAACCAGTTTTATTGATAGCAAACAGAACAGAAAAACAACATTTAAAAATCAAGGAAAAGAAAGACATTGTAAAGAGATGGCATTAAGAAAACATAAAAACAACTCAAGTGTGCCAAGACTGATGAGGAAGAAACCCCCACCATGAACAACATACTCTACCTTATCCAGGACTCATGACTTTGAACATGTTACAGCTGTGTACTGAAGAAAAACATTGTCTGTAGGAATTGACAAATTACTGTAGGAATTGAAAAATTAGGTTTTTTGTAGTGAAAAATGCAATGAAGTAAGAAGGACGGACTTACAAGCAAAACATAAGTAGTCTCATAGGCCAGTGGGAGAAGACAAGGAAGTCTAAATCTTTATGAAAGGGGTTTTAACACCTCTTGAAACATGAAAGCTGCAATAGAAGACTTCAGTAGACAGCCAGGCTTCAGATGCTGTGTTTCTGCGATTACCTTCCTGAATAACTAAAAGAACTGGATAAAATCCCTGTCTTGGAATTCCTAGCTGAGTGCTGTGTAAGGTTCTTAAACTGACATTTAAAAATTATATTACAATCAAGCCTAAGAAAACCCCAAACATACATATATAAGAAAGCACTTACTTACACATCAACCATTTGAGAGGGTTTAGGAATACAATATCTAGACGCAGAGTGATACTGCTAGATAATTAGTAATATAAATGATATAGACATTTCAGTAAGATAGACTAAAAAATCTATTTATAGGTCTCATGTCTGTGCTTTTCATGGTTTTAAAATGTTTGACGTTCTTTAAAAGAAAAAAAACACATGTAATTTTCAGTTCTTCAAATTTCCATTATGTCCTGGTTTGAGCTAAATAGAACTAATTTTCTATTTAGTGATTTTACTTTTCAGCTAAGTCTCATCTAAGTGGCTGTACTTGCTGAAACTAACGGCATGTTTTTCCAGTGTTCACTTCTACAAGTGATAGTGATTGTATGTTATATAAACGTGACAAGGCCACTGTCTCACCATGGGTGCCCTATCCACACCTGCAGGGAGAATGAGTTGGACAGATCATCCAAAACTGACCAAAATAGGTACTTCATCCCACATATGTCATACTCAGTATAAAGCTGAGGGATCATGAAATTCTCGGCCCCTTCTCTGCTCTTTTATTCTGCAATTGCCAAAGTCCAAGCAGAACCCTGCTACTTCATCTGCCTCCGATCCTGATCCATGTGTTCCTGAATCCAATTCCTGCATCCTGCTCCCAACTGCTGCTGGATCCAGACTGGGACTTTTCCTCTGGTGATGCAATCGTCACTGGGGGCGGGGTAAGGAGGGGTGGAGGGTGTTTGGAAGGAGGATTTTAAATTGGTTTTATATATATTTGTACATATCTGTATATATTTCATTATTTTCCTGTTCACATTATTATCCTGTAATTGTAGTACTATTTTTTCATTAAATCTGTTAGTTATCTTTTCCAACTCGTAAAGTCTCTCTCACTTAGTCTCTTTCTCTTGCCCTCTGAGGAGGGGAGAGGAGTTAATAGAGAGCATCTGTCCAGCTTTTAATGGCCAGCTCAGCCCTAAATCACAACACATTATAATATAATCTATAAGAAAATCACAGAATCACAGAATCACAG
>NW_010166004.1:0-1625 GCF_000695765.1 Mesitornis unicolor | reverse complement strand
TTAGGCAAAATTTAAAGGGGTTTTATGTGAACTTTTAGGGTTTAATGGGAAATTTTGGGATTTTCTTACAGAATTTGGGGCTTTTTGTGAAGTTTTAGGCATTTTAATGTGAAATTTTAGGGATTTGATGTGAAATTTTGGGGCTTTTCGGTGAAAATTTGAGAATTTTGATGGGGAAATTTGGGAATTATGGGAGATTTTGGAATTTTGATGGGGAATTTTGGGGCATCCCCAAATTCTGGGGACACCCCCGGGGCGGGATTTTGGGGTCTTTATGGCAAAATTTGAGGGGTTTCTGTGAAATTTGGGGGGTTTAATGTGAAATTTTGGTGTTTTTGTGTGAAACTTTAGGGACTTTATGTGAAATTTTGGGGCTTTTAGGCAAAATTTCAGGAGTTTTATGTGAAATTTTGGGGTTTAATGGGAAATTTTATGGATTTGATGTAAAATTTTAGGGCTTTTAGGCAAAATTTTAGGAGTTTAATGGGAAATCTTGGGATTTTCTGACAAAATTTGAGGCTTTTTGTGAAATTTTAGGAGCTTTATGTGAAATTTTAGGGATTTGATGTGAAATTTTTGGGCCTTTAGGCAAAATTTGAGGAGTTTAATGGGAAATTTTGGGGTTTAATGGGAAATTTTAGGATTTTCTTCTGAAATTTGGGGCTTTTGTGAAATTTTGTCAGTTTTATGTGAAATTTTAGGGACTTGAAGTGAAATTTTGGGGCCTTTAGGCAAAATTTGAGGAGTTTTATGTGAAATTGTGGGGTTTAATGGGAAATTTTGGGATTTTTTTCTGAAATTCGGGGCTTTTGTGAAATTTTGGTGGTTTTATGTGAAATTTTAGGGACTTTATGTGAAATTTTGGGGCTTTTAGGCAAAATTTGAGGAGTTCTATGTGGAATTCTGGGGTTTAATGTGAAATTTTGAGGTTTTTTAATTAAATTCTGGGTTGTTTTTTTTAAACCTTGGCAATTTTTGTGATATTTCGGCATTTCATGTGAAATTTTGTGGCTTTTAAGTGAAACTTTGGGAGGTTTATGTGAAATTTTGGGGTGTTTTTTGAAATTTTGGGGGTTTTTGGTGAAATTTTGGGGCTTTTAAGTGAAATCTTAGGATTCAATGTGAAATTTTGGGGTTTTCTTTAGGAAATTCTGGGGGTTTTGGTGAAGTTGTGGCATTATGTGAAATTTTAGGGATTTTATGGAGAATTTGGGGGCTTTTAGGTGAAATTTTGGGGCTTTGGAGTGAATATTTGAGGTTTAATGGGGAAATTTTGGGGTTTTCTTACAAAATTTTGGTGGGTTTTGTGAATTTTTTGTATTTTTATGTGAAATTTTAGGAGCTTTATGTAAAAGTTTGGGGTTCTTAAGTGAAATTTTAGGTGGCTTATGTGAAATTTTGGGGTTTAATGTGAGATTTTGAGACTTAATGTGAAATTGAGGAAGGGGTTTATGGAATTTTGGTGGTTTTTGGGACATTTTGGAATATTTATGTGAAATTTCAGGGATTTTACGTGAAAATTCAAGGTTTTATTTCAAATTTTGGGGGGTTTATGTGGAATTTTGGGCATTTCAGGTGAGATTTTTGGGGTCTTCTCAAATTTGGGGTCTCCCCGTTAATTTTGG